>NW_024587695.1:0-1829 GCF_018398535.1 Haplochromis burtoni
GTTGTGAAATGTTTTACACAGAAATATTTAAAGCATGTTCTTCCTCTGTTTCTTCCTCTGGAGTTCGGATGTCCTCCCTCCTTTTTCCTCTCTGTTTGTGCTCTACATGCTGATGGATATTTCCAGTGCAGAAGAAGTGTTGCCCTCCCACCAGAGTCCATCCATCACAACCAGGCAATCCGGCACTAAGCAGCTCCTCGTTTGACATTTACCTCCCGACGACTTCTCATTTCTCAGGAGCAAGTGTTCAGATTTTTTTTTTCTGTCATGCTTTGTTTTGTTACTACACTTTTCCATGCTATCCTTTTTCCATATTTTAATACAAATTTACAAATATATTTTTTTACATTAGGAACTAGGATACAAAAAAATATCCATAGATATATATTTTGGAGACATGTCAACGTCTTCACTTTCCGTAAAATATGCCCATAATTTTATTATGGAGATTGCATTTCACAAAAAACATGAATTGCATATTAAAGCACCCCCTCTTCTACAGTATAACTCAGATGTCCATTAGGAAGCAACAGGAACAAACAACTTTGGATCCAAAAAGCATACAGTCAGGGCGATTTGAAGTCCTCATTACTGACAGAGTTTCATGCGCTTCTTTGAAATAGCTTTCTAAACTTTCTGGTAAAAGCCTCTGGTTATATTTGATCCTTGTTCTGTTTTGTTCCCAAATTCAAACTAGTCTTTTTAGGTTTAAAAGAATAGTAACAGCTCTGGGCAATGCACTCAGTTCCCCTTAGCAGAAGCAGATCTCTGATTTTTAAAAATCAATAAATATGGATGCTAATTCTTTAAATGATGTTGAGATTACTGCTGCCTAAACTGTATTTAAAGATGTAGCCTCGATGACATTAGTCAATGGCTTGATTTGTGTTGGCTTGGCTCGTGTCACTTTGCATTTCAAGCTGAAATGAAAGGATAGTGCTGGGTATTTGGGCAGCACTAACACTGGCTAACGAGCTTTTGTGAGTAATTACGAGTGGACTGAAATGGAATGCAGATGTTGGTTAGCTAAAAATAGGCGTATGACTAAATATGCTTACTTCAAGTTTTTAGCTGTTAAGCATTTTCAGTGTTTTGGCACAGTCACCTGAAAACTGACACGTTCTTATCCGTGCATGACTTTAAAACTTAAAAAGCATTTATCGTATTGTGTTTAAGAAAACAATATAACACTTTAAAAATGAACTAAAGCTTACTAAAGAATTAGTACAATGCCATTGGTATCAACTGTCCCAAACACATATGCATTGTATTGAACATCTGAACCTGAAGTAGGACTTTAATGTAATATCAGTTTTTACCACAAGATGTTCAGTAAATGTGACCTTTATTTAAGGTTCAAGGTTAACCTATATAGTAACAAAAACTGTTTGTCATGACAGTGTAAAATATTTTACCATTGCACTCAGGAAGAGCTTCTCTAGATTCTAATCAAAGTCAGCTATGATAAGCTGACTTTAGGCTTTTAAGCACCATTAGACCTTCCTGTGTGGATAGCCTCATATTTAAACGCTGTCGGATGTTTATATTTTCTTTTTTTATCCATCCTAGTAGAACTGGCATTTTAACTAATTTCTACAACGATAGAAGTGAAAGGGGTCCTTTCTAGGTAACAACTTATGTTCTCAAAGGTGGTTAAGAAACATGATGGTATTTGTTTGTTAAAGACATTTATGTAAAAAGCAGTTATCTACTTTCTGGGCTGCTATCTTTGAGCCTCTTGCTGACAATCAGCCTCATCTATCCATTATCCTAGTTATATCCACTAGAGATGGACCAATCGGATATTCCGTATCGTTATCGGTCCGATA
>NW_024587696.1:0-1829 GCF_018398535.1 Haplochromis burtoni
TAATGTCTCTGTAAAGCACTTTGAATCACCTTGTTGTTGAATTGTGCTATATAAATAAACTTGCCTTGCCTTGCCTTCCATATTGACCTGATAGAATCGCACAGTTGCTGCAGATTTGTTAGCTGCACATCAATGATGTGAATTTCTCATTCCACCACTCCAAACGTCCTCTTTTGGATTGTCATTGTCGTGTTCAAAAAGCCAGTTAAAGATGTTGGAAGCAGTCATCATTACACTGCGGTCATAAAGGGATGGACATGGTCAGCAACGATACTCAGGTAGGCTGCGATGTTTAAACTATGCTCAGTTGGTACTAAAGGGCTCAAAGCGTGTCAAAAAACAGTATTACCACCAGCCTGAATTGTTGCTACAAGGGAGGCTGAATCCATGACTTCATGTTGTTTATTACACATTCTGACTCTAACTTCTGAATTTTGGAGCCTGTTTGAATTGTAGCCTCAGATTCCCTTTCCTAACTGAGAGGAGTGTTGTCTCCTGCTGCTGTAGTCCATCTGCTCCAAGGTCAATGTGTTACGCATTCAAAGATGCTCTTTTGCATACATTGTTTGCAACAAGGGGTTATTTGAATTGTTGTTGTCCTCCTATCAACTGGATCTGGCCATTCTCCACTGAACTCATGTACATTTCCAAATGTACATAAGCATGTGCAGAAACACACACTTATAGCAGTGACATCATATGTATGGCCAGAATTGGTTTGCTGAGTGTTCCCGTCAGGTCCACTTAATGGCTCTGCAATATGTGACAGTTGCAGGATAATCACTAATAATTTCTTAATTCATTAATGAAGTTTTCAGTAAATTGCCATTTTAGTAAACATACAAAAAATTCAGGTTATTTCTAGACCTTACCATTATCTGAAAAATAAATAAGTAAATTATAAAAGTGGTTTACTTCCCAAATTCCATACATAAGCAATGCCTTGGTATAAATTGTACTGTTAATGTAAACTCTAAAGTTTTAAAGTTTTGTAACTGATTGAAAGCGGGCATTGAATTTGTTTTTCTTAAGACATCTCATGGTGCTCATCATTTGTTTTCACAATGAATTCTTCATTAAGTGCAAAAACCTCAACACTGAGCCACTTGAGATGAAATCGATCTTAAGTGTGCCAGAGTTGATCTCAAGCAGCTGTGCACGGCCCATGAAATAACATCTGAATTTATGATTAAGTAAGACTGATTTGTGTTGCCTTCTTCCAATAATCAGCTGTGTCTCATATGTATGTTTGAGAGCAAAACTCCTCTATGTGAAAGGAAATAAGACAAAACAATAAATAATACAATTATACTTGAACTTACAAACAAACAAAAAACGTGTGTAACTTAGAAAAACTATTTAGACAAAAATCAGAATAAAAAAACAACTGCACATATGTGAAGCCATGATCCCTTCACCAAAGAAAGATTTTCAGGCACTCCACATTCTCTGAGCAAGAAATAATGAATCACTCCTGAGACACCATTGTACTCTTCAAACCATGCTTTCTTTTTGAAACCATCTGTACAGCTGGGAACCATCCACAGTCTAGAAGAAGAGCTAATTTTCTCCTGCCTTCTCTTAATTATTCACAAAATGTGTGTTTGCAGTAGTAATGCATCTTTGGGACTGTGTTTGTGAAAGTGCTCTCCTCTGAGCCAAAATGGAGTTTTCAGGATGCCAGAGACAATTACAGGCTTTAAATGGCCCGTCATTACAGTAGTTTTTATGTCGACATCGAGAAAGAAGGAACAAAAAACTTTTAACAATTAAAAAGAAACTATGTATAGCAATTTTGTGTGTTTGTTGTTGTAATATGGTGTCATATT
>NW_024587697.1:0-1826 GCF_018398535.1 Haplochromis burtoni
CGATGGTTTGGTCTTGGATGT
This sequence comes from Haplochromis burtoni, assembly GCF_018398535.1. Lineage (NCBI taxonomy): Eukaryota > Metazoa > Chordata > Actinopteri > Cichliformes > Cichlidae > Haplochromis > Haplochromis burtoni. The sequence continues at coordinate 22 of NW_024587697.1, forward strand.
TTCATTTGATCTTGGATGTAGTGAGCGACGTACGAAGCACAGGGCCCTGGAATGTATTAGGTCAAAAAATCCTAAGCGTCTGAGAGAGGCACTGCTGTTTAAAAAAAGAAGAAGGAGACTTCATCATCCCACTCGAGAAGAACAGATAATTTTAACAATAAAGGTGGGATTTTGCAGGGGGTGGGGTGAGATATCTGACAATCAGTGTGAAGCAGATGGAATAAACACCTGTTCTGAAGGTAGTCACACTGCACCCACCAGTCAATCTCTTTGCTATCCTAGCATCATCTGATGCTTAACCTGCAACCCTTGACTTCACTTTCGCTGTTCAGCTTCGCACAGAGGCTGTCATCACTCTTCTGACAGAATAAGTGGCAAGACAGTGCCAAAGGTCAAACGTGGTGGTGGAATAAAAGAGGAGTAGTAGGAGCATGATGGAAAATGAGATGGGTTTGGCAGTTACTTAGATCAACTGGGCAGCAGATCCTCATCAGTTAGCTGCTGCTTAGTCATGACTGAATGAATGGGAAAAGTCACATTTACACACAAAAGTCACATTTACACACACACACACACACACACACACACACACACACACACACACAAATAAAAAATAAAACTGTCAGTGTTCACTTTCTGATCAGATTAGAGCTGAAAATCTGTTACTGGAGTTGCTACTATGTGGCTACCAGCTTGACACTCCTTCATTAGATGAGTGCTGGGTGAGTTTTCTTGGGTATATATTAGTCCAACTTCATGAGCTAAAAATAGCTAGTGGAATGGATCAGGTCAGTGGTTTGCCACTTAACAAAGATTCATGCTTTAATTTTCCCACTAATGGAAATTTTAATATTTCGATTACCTTACAGCTTTGATCTGAATGTTAAAGATGTTTTGCAGTAAAGCATCAATCTTCATTTATTAACTGTTTTAGGCTATACACATATCTCTGGTTTAACACAGCTCATGCTTACTCTTCATCTTACCTGTCATCATGGACACTGTGCTCTGTAGCTGTCTTTCGCTCATCCATGTGCTGAAACAGATTTTATGATAATTTTGGGAGGCTTGACTTACATTTTAACTGCTTGTTTGTGCTCTGGTGCTAGATTATTATTATAATTATTTGTTCGTTTTACATACCAAATCTCCAATTAAGTTATGCACTCAATCATATTTTCTCATTTAAAGAGATTTATTATTTTTTCTTGGCACAGCACTAAGGTAGTTGAACTTTCACTATGACTCGCAGCAACCAACCATGCAAAACAGTAACATTGGAAAAATTTACTGTGACAGTCAAAATGGGTTAAGGTCTCTACTGGTTCACCTGCTTTTCATTTTTCACTTGCCAGTAAAGTACATTCAACCAAAAAGTCAGAGACCCATAAGAGTATGTACAGAACTGGAGCTAATCACAGGTTACAGCTTCTGAGTGGAAATTTGCCTCCAACCTGGCAGATGTGGCAACGTGAATAGTCAGTGAAAAACTCATTTTTCCCTCTTTGGGTAGGAAAGTTTCTCTGGAATGCAGTTTTCTGCCTATCTGTGGCAAATGCAGTAAATGTTACAATATCGGCAGCTCCGAAGACAGTTATATCAGGATTTAAATGAAAATATTAACATCAAAACTAAAACCTTTGTCTATATCATCTTTTCCCATTCATTAAAGCAGTGAAAATCATGATATGATTTCATGATAAAGGTATATGTACTACAGTGGGGCAAAAAAGTATTTAGTCAGCCACCGATTGTGCAAGTTCCCCCACTTAAAATGATGACAGAGGTCAGTAATTTGCACCAGA
>NW_024587698.1:0-1824 GCF_018398535.1 Haplochromis burtoni
AAAGCACCGAAATGTGCGCTGCTTTTCGGACTGGTTACTACCGTTTATGTCAGACCGGTACCCATCCCTAGTCATTGGACACACACTTTCCATGTGATTTTACATCCAGGAGGTCATTGGCAACCCATTTAGGGTTACTGTCATGTTCCTGAATTTTCTGACTCAGTGTTTATGGTTTTTTGATTATTTATATCCTTTAATTCATGGTTTTTGTTCTCTTAATAGTTTTCTGCTTGTGTTTATTCTTAGTTCCTTGGCTTTAGGTTTCTCCCCAAAAGTTGATTCTGTTCATCCGGATGTTTTCATCCAAGTGACTTCTTCAGTCTCAGCAGACTGCAAGTTTCCCCAATCTCCCCAAACAGTACATTTGCATAATGACTGAAACTAGCACCACTGAAGGAACAATGGGCTGGAAGGTCAGGCCACTGAAAACACTTCATCCAGACGAACAGAATTTTTTTTAAGATCTCACTGTTGGGTTTGTAAGGCCATGTTACTCCTAAATTTCTATCTTGTTCAAAGAGAAGATATAAAACAAAGTTCTAAGCTAATCGACCTTAGTGTTCTCCTTTTAAAAAAAAAAAAAAGAATCGATATGAGAATCGATAAAGAATCGAATTGTTAAACAGAATCGAAAATGGAATCGGAATCGTGAAAATCTTATCAATAACCATCCCTAGTAAAGGGTGGGGGAGAGATGAGGAGAAATGTTTAAGTCACATGAAGAAGGAATGCCTTAAATAATGCCTGAGGTGTTATTCTCCCTCATTACTAATGATTTAGCCATTTTTAAAAAGCTGACCCCCCAACTGTTCTGTCACCATCCTGAACACAGCAGATTTTTGTGGCACAGTAAGACAGGTTGAGATATTGAAGTCTTGGGTCCATATTTTGCTTTATTACTATTCAGTTAGCATTTGATCCCCCCACACACACACTTTCTGCTTAGCAAGGTGCATAGATGGAGAGTTGACCATTCTGGATGTCTTGTTACAGAAGACTGAACATAGAAAAGAACATAGTAATCAGTGTTCACTGCCTATCATTTGATAGCAGAGCCCTTAAGAAATAGAGCAATAGTCAAATGTAGAAACTTGTGATTGAGGATGTAGTTATTGTGATTGTCCCTGTCTTTATATACAGTCAGTTGTTTTTGCTAGAGGACTGTTTACAGAGATGCTTTTGATCTATGAAACTGGCATTTTAGAGTTGTGTCAAAATGAAACCCATCCTAATAGTGATGGGTCGTTCGCGAACGAAATGGCTCTTAGAGCTGGCTCTTTATAGCGAGCCGTCACGTGGGTTTTTTTCCCTTCTTTCTCTCACCCTCTCTCTCGCACTTTTTTCCCGCTTCACTCTGCACTCTGCTTTACGCTGGGCAGAGGGGGGAGGGGCGGTAGTTACACTCAGTAGCACAGGAACAGAGGGGGAGAGAGAGAGAAAGAGAGCCAGGGACAACAATGTCACATTAGAAAGGTATAGTAATCATCCACAACTATTTTTGGTTGCAGATGATAAAGGATTCAGAAAGTTTATTCATGTGGTCCCATATGACAGAGAATATGCATGTTCTTTTTGTTTTCATATTATAATTTATATTTAATTGTGTTGTGGTTTGCAGTGTTTTGTGTTGTTTTCACTTTAAATTTGTAAAAGGAAAAAGCTGAAAATTTAAATAGTTAACAGTTGAAATGTGAATAGTTGATTTTTCTATTATATGATTTATTTATTACATTTTATGTGGAGTGAATAAATAAAAGTATATTTATGGTGGCCCCTAGAGACAAAGCACATACAAACTTCAAATCACGTACGAACTCTGAA
>NW_024587699.1:0-1822 GCF_018398535.1 Haplochromis burtoni
GTGTAGTTGTAGCAGTAACCAGTGTGTTAAGTGGATGCGTTGTACAGGGAGATGGCCACAGGCAGGAAAGATTTCCTGTGTCGTTCAGTGGTGAAACGCAGTGGTTAGTTAAAGCAGAGATACTCTTACACCTGCAACAATATGATTTACTGAATTTTCTTGAATGCGTAATAGCCTAGAGGCTGCAAGGCTCATCAATTATTTATGACACAGGCGGTGCAGACACAAGAGTGTGTACAGTATATGTGTTTGCGTGTCCAGTGGTGATTGGTGTTATTTTGGTCTGACTCCTTAGAAGAACCAGCTCTTACAGCTCCCAAATGGATCAGTCAGTGTGACTTTTATGGAAATACAGAAATTTTATTGCTAATATATAATCTGCAGTTTTATCATTTATTTCTTATAGCATTTGATATTGTATTAAAGATGCTTATTAAAGCTAATCCCACCATGTTAACCTTTTATTACAGCTATGACTTCACAATCTATTGTGTAAAAGACTTAGAACATAGAAGGCCGCATATAATACATATACACCACATATAATCTAGAAACAGGCCTAATTAAAGGCCTGAGTGTATTCAGCAACCTGCTGCATTTTAGTCTACTTGGTAACAGGTGACCAGAGTCAAGGATCAGCCCTCAGAGACCCAGAGACGTCTTTGATCCGTATCTGACGCCATGGGGGTGTACCCCAAAGCTTTAAAAGTGTACTCAAGATGTATTTTTGGCAGAAGACATATGCTGATGTTTATTCTCCTGTGTGTTAATAAACTCATTGTTTGATTGCACTCGTCTGGGCCTTCGTGGTTTGTTTCACTGCTCTACATTGATTGATTTCGCGACACTTGGAGCTTTCTATTTTAGTATAATGTTTATCTAGTGTTTTCATAAGAAATGTATTACTGGGTCTTTTGTTTTGCAATAAATGGCGCTTATTTTTATTTGAGTTGCAGAAAGTCGTGGTATACCTGCAGTTCTTTTTTTTGTATTTTTTTTTTTTGTATTTTTTCTTTTGCAAGATAGCACTGCAGCGGTAGAAGAACTTTGCTCAAAACAGGAAACCTTTCCAGAGTCAGTGGATGACGTCTGGAAGAGAAAGGGCAAGTTCTCCTCCAGCTGCATAGAAATGCCAGGGGTCTTTTGACGTCTGTTCAGTGTTGCTGTTGACTATGCTCTATTGGATATTTCATTTTGCATGGAAATACTTTGCATTTAGTTTAGCAGTCTTGAAATGCAGCTAGATGCTGCTCCTTTGCATGGTGTGCCCACCAAAATAAAGTACCAGCTGTGCCTGCATGGATTTTCTTAGCGTGGGCCTTATCAAAATACAACAGATTATTAGGTATAAGCTGCAATCATTTGGCTTGCAATGCAAAACTTTAATTTCAGTGTGAGGATAAGGCTGTCCATTATATTTTATATATCATATCTTATATTGTGCATTTACTTCGTTTCCTACATTTACAACAACAAAATCATTTTTTTCAATTTTTATGGTTTGTTGAATATTGAATTACCATCTAACTTAATTTTATATCTGCAAATTTAACATCTGTTATTTGCAAAAATCTTATTTTCATTTTCCAAACATTTTTACATTTGACAGTAGAATATTTTGTCGGTATTCCAACTAACTAGCTGTGCATAGTGTGCAGACATTAAATCTGACCAGCAGGTGGTGCTAGAGGGTTTTTTTTGTTTCATTTTGTTTTTGCAACAACTAATCAGAGCCAGAAAGTAACTCACTCATGTGGCTGGGTCGTTCCTGTAGTTGGGTGCCATCCATCCATCCATCCATCCATCCATCTTCATCCGCTTT
>NW_024587700.1:0-1816 GCF_018398535.1 Haplochromis burtoni
CAACAAGCACTTTGCTCAGATTTTCAACTTTGGCACATTTGCTGTAGTGATGACGATATTCCTGAACAGTCATGTTTCACAACCGACACCCTCGACTAGTTTAATGGTTCCATCAGTTTTTTTTAATAATTATTATTATTTATTTATTTTTGTAGTCTGGAAGATAAGTCATCACTGCGCCAGCTACATATTCGTGACAGCCATGATTCTTTTAGATGTATTATCAGAACTGGACATGGACATGGAGTGCATGAGTGAATTGTCACCAGTCAGAGATACAGATGTGGAGGACAATAAAGGTGTCTTGTTTGTTTGTTTTTTGCTACATATCTTGAGCTGTCTCAGTCCACCTTGGATGTCCATTTCATGATGTCCAATCAGGGAAGCAATCTGCTGAGAGTGACATAAATTATGCTGTTGTAATCCACAAATCCAAATACTTAATGACATTTTAAGTGTGTTTAGGGAACGTAACAAGTCTATACAATGCTATGAGGAAAAATAATCTTTAACAAGCTAAAGTCTTACCTCGTCTAGCATGCATGGAATGGGTTTTTTCTTTTAATGTTTAAAAGGTTGAGGGTATTTTTAACGGATACAATCTGTCCTCTTATCCAAAATTATTTCTGGGGTACAAAGCAGATTTTGCATTATTCCCAAAAGAAGATGCTGTTTACACACAAGAAGCATTAATTGCTTTTAGGCACACTGACTGTAGCATGCATACAATACCTGATTAACCATCAGTGGAGTTTTGTTAGAATTAAAATTGTCTGATTGGTTTGTGTATTTATATTTTTGCCAACATACATCAACTCCAAAATGCCAGACGGGGATTCATAAGATGGGTTATTGTAAAGATCACTGCAACTACTACAGTTTTATGTTAACTTTAAATGTCAATGTCTAAATTGTCAATGTTTTTTGTGATACTATATTTACATTGTGTTTACAAGTATGCAGAGACTACTTTACCTTGTAATGTCCTGGCAGTGTTTGATGTGCTTTTTGCTTTCACCCAGTGGGTCTAGAAAAATGCTGCTTCTCTTGCCAGATATGATCACCTAAATGTTGAAGTACTAGAGTTTAGAGTTACAAATAAGCTTTTGATGTACTTGTGTCTAGCAAAGCAGACTGAATGCACTACTTTATTTATGCTTGACCATGAGATCGACATGGGTAACAAACTATTTAAAACAATACCTACAATGTCTTAGTTAGATGTTTTTTCAACATTCTCTTTTCTTCATTGCAACTAATTCTCCAAGTCTATAATTTAGAGAATTTAATTTGTCACCTATTACGTAAATACGGCAATGACCATGAAGTACGAAAAAATTATTACCACCAGCATCCAGTGATGACCTTCATTGGCAACTCCCAAAATGTACTTGTACAACCCTGGGTCAATCTGTAAGACAGTGAAACAACACGTTAACTAGACCCACCTCAATGATGAAGCTTTTAAAGACAACTTAATGACAGAACATTGTTTAATACGTACATTTTTGGTTTATTCTGCTTCCATAGGAGTGTCATTTCAAATGTGTTGACCATAAATCAGCACTTTCTTTGTTGAATTTGCTCACCAAGAGCGTCAGATAGGCATTAATAACCTGAAGTTTAAAAAAACATATTTACAATACTATTACGTTCAGTAAGCTACAACCAATTTTCCTGGGAAAATTTTAGCATGTAAACCATAAAAGAAGCCACTTTACCTCACTTCCAAGTTCCCTTTGTGGATCTGTATTGTAAATATCAGTGAGGATTAACTTGCATGATCAAATTTTTGAAAGAAATCTCCCCTCCCCCC
>NW_024587701.1:0-1816 GCF_018398535.1 Haplochromis burtoni
TGTCGATCTGCTGCGCGGCCAGGCTAAACCTCCAGCTCCCGGTGTTTTCCTCACAAACACCACATCCATCACAATAACGTGAAAGGATTGGATCTCCTGATCGGACAATTCCATCAAGACATGCAGCGTGAACATTTAAAGAGAAAAGTGGTGAAGACGGGAAACATGACTCTGGTAAGGTTGTTTCTGTGTGTGTAGATCTACCACGGACACCATGAGCCCGGTGTTCTGGGACACCATCCTACCTGACAAACCATCCTACCCGTTGTTTCTGCGCATGCGCACAACACGCATTTAAGTGGCGAACCGTCCTACCTTTGTGAATGTGACCTACAAGCATACTTTAACAGCTAAAATTAAGTGGCAGATCATCCTACCTTTGTTAATAAGATCTAGAAACATACTTTGACCGGTAAAATGAAGTGCCAAACCGTCCTGGCTTTATGAATATGAGCTACAAGCATACTGTGATGGGCAAACACAAGTGGCAAACCGTTATACCTAGTTAAATTTGTGGTGGAATTACTCTGTGACAGCAGAAATGTGCATAAACTACTTACGGTAGGACGTTTTGGCAACGGAGGATGGTTTGTCAGAACACCGGTCGTAACCAGCATGGCTGTCCTGATGTTAAAGCCCCCACAGACCGAAGCAGGAGTTTCCATCTACCCCGCAAACTAAGTGTACTAATCATCACTGCTCCATCCTGTCAGGTTTTTAATCTCTTAGATTTGTTTTACGTATTTACACTAACAGTAAAGACAGTTTATTTGAGCAAGGTGACACGATTACTGATAAATACACACGGCTGCTGACTTTATAAAAAGTTATTGTAACAGTTCAATCTTACCTGCGGACGTAAATAAGAGAAGAAAGGCAAAGATGATCCCGCAGATCAAGACAGATTGTCCTGCATCCATAGCGCTGCTCTGTGACACCAGATTAGAGTCTGTCCACAGTCGCTGCTGTGTAGTTTTTCTTAAATGTGTCCTTTTTTGACCCGCCCACCTGCTGCTCTCTACACCAATGACGGAAGTCAGAGTCCGGAGTCACATTCCTGACTTGAAACATATCCGACAACTATTCAGTCCTGAAATGTTTTCTAAAAGTAGATCATCTCAGATGAAAAATAGAATAAGATCATCTTTAAGAAGTTTTTACTTATATGTATTTTCAGTTATTGGTCACTGTGGACCTTTTATACACTACACTCATGTTTTCTGGTCTTCTGTGTTTGTATAGCATCTTTTAAGTAACAGGGTTTAATTCAAGTGTTTTAAGAAAATAAAATGGCACTACATTGTGATATAGCTTTAAAATAATTCCTTACCACCTCTATTTTTTTGTACCCATAGAAAACCACACACTCCAAGGACAGAGCATTTACTTAGTGTCAGTGACAGAAATGTAAAATAGCTTAAATGAGTGAGGATGACGATGAAGGAAACACCTGTGTCTGCTCTGTAAGTAGAATCTCTGTTTTATTTTTAAATCCTGCTTCACAGTGCAGGCCTCAGGGTATTTACCTTTGCCTTAACACTTGTATTCAGAATAAGCAGGAGCGCGACGCTGGATAGGAACTCGCTAAGTCAGCCCAGGATTTCCAAGCATGTTCACATAGCAGATGGCATGTTGGCAGCATCTAACCAATCACAAACATGGGTAAGAGTACTGTGTCGGTGGAGACACACTTTAATGTAGTGTAAAAATATGCTTTAAGCACTTTGGTCAGTAAAATTGTTTGGTGCCAACAGAAAAACAAAAACAAATCAAGGAATAAAGTTGCATTTCAGGGGGAAGTAAACTGTTCCACAGT
>NW_024587702.1:0-1816 GCF_018398535.1 Haplochromis burtoni
TCTGTTCATCTAAACTACCTCGTGTAGAATAAAGATTATTGTAAAAATGTTACAGTTTGGTAAATCGGTTTGGCTGAGATTAAAGTTACAGTTTTCACACAGCTGAATAAACGTCAAACAGAAAACTGGTTAAACAGAAGGGTAAGATGGTAGAATTTACTCCAGTGTCCTGCTATTTTTTAGACAGCAAGAAGCAGGAGGCTGAGGTTATTGAACTCCACAGAGGCAATCTGCAAATTTCATTAAAAGTTTAATAAACTGTCATCTTGTCTTTATTTTTGGTTAGCACATACTTTAAACACTATAAGCTAATGATAAGTATATAAGAGCAGATGCATGCTGGTGCAAATAGCAGTTCATTTTCCATCCAATGGATGCATGACGTGATTATCGCAAAAATAATCTAGTCGACTATCAAAACAATCATTTTTGGCAGCCCTATTAGCCATAACCTGGGCGTGCAAGTGATTTTCTCATCAGCATCAAGTTTCATGTTGTGACAGATCACAAGCCTTTAGAGCTACTTTTAGTCTCCAAGAACTTAGATGAACTACCGCCACGAGTACAAAGACTGAGAATGAGATTAATGAGGTTCTCTTTCACCATCTCACGTCATACACACAGCAACTGCAGACGTGCTGCCCAGAGTGCCAGAAAGAGCGGTTTCTAACACGACATTAAGAGATGAAATGGACTTGTATGCACATCAGGCCTTCCTGAAATAGAGGACAGACAACAACAAATAAGACAGCAGCAACACAGAGATGAAACAATAAAACATGTCCAACTCTACTGCAAAATCTTTTTGACTGGAGTAACAGCCAGTATTTGGTTGTAGTGGACTATTTCTCAAGATACACAGAAATACCTGAGCTGTCTTCTAACACATCAGCAGCAATGATTGAACACTTAAAGTCCGTATTGGCACGCCACAGCATACCAACATAATTAAAGTCAGATAATGGCCCACAATTCTCCTCAGAACTCTTCCCAACGTTTGCTCTAGAGTGGGGCTTTGCCCACACCGCTTCCAGCCTGAGATTCCCTCAGAGAAATGATGAGACTGAAAGAGAAATGAGAACAGTAAAAAGCCTTCTACAGAAAGCAGACCCATCTCTCACCATCATGGCATATTGCACCACACCACTTGCCAATGGACATAGCCCTGCAGAGATTCTAATGGGGAGGAAACTTCGTACCACAGCCCCTATACTTCCATCCTGCCTCAAACCAGGCAGGATAAACATCACTATGCTGAGAGACATAAAAAAGAAAATAAGAGAGAGAGGAGAGATAGAAACAGTGGAAATGGTTCAACAACAGAGAGCACAAGACCTCACTGGACTACAACCAGGAGATCAAGTTTGGATCTGGGACATGAAAGAAAACGGGACAATATAAAGCAGAGCGGAATTCTCCACGATATTATCTCATTGAGACAATCCCCCACCCACCCAAGTCTCATATACCACCAAGTAACCAAACTACGGAAAGAAGATATCCTAGAAGCCAAATCACAACAACAGTCGCCTTGAGGATTTGGTGCTATATAAAAAATATATAAATATAACTGAATTGAATACTCAGAGGAGGGGTGTTATGGTAGGGACTAATTAAATGGTTCATGCAGCACCGTCTGTTTTTTTTTTTGTTGTGGCCTGCCAATAAAGGGACTCACTATGTTAAGACAGAGCTGTCCTTGTCTCATTAATACTGCTGCTATTATAAACCCCAGATCTACAAAAACAACGTGTTCATCCACAGCAGCTGGACAATAAAGTTTATAGTGACCCTGATACTGCAGCAGATCGCTCTG
>NW_024587703.1:0-1815 GCF_018398535.1 Haplochromis burtoni
CTTGCTGGGCAAAGAAATGCTAGAAGAAGCTGAGATTGCCCTGCGGTTAGGGTGAAGGTGATACGCCACTGAAGGCTCCACTGCTGGGGGTTCGGTCAACCCCAGTTCACCCATCCACTGGATTTCAAGCTTAGAGCAGCCCTTGGTCGGAAACTTGTTTTTAAAAGGGCTTGACCAATAGCGATTCATTTCCTTCTTGCAGGCTGGGACTGCTGGCAGAAGCTGCTTCGATGGCGGCAAGGCTGGTGGGAGCCTCTTGCCGTCATACAGGTCACGTTCTGCCCCTTCGGCATCCTGGGCGGCTGGCCATCGGATGCCTAGCTTGGCAGCAGCCCACTTGCAGAGGTCGGAGTTGGCATCGCCCTCCGCGTCCTCGCCACTGTTCCACAGTGTAACTGTAGAACAAAATCCAAATATTTCTTACAGCAGATGGTGAAGGGATCGCCATTTGTTGTTCAGAAATACTTACAATGTTGGGAAAGTAATATTAACCAATAAGAAAAGAAATTATATCCAAAGAGTGCTGAAGCTATTGCACATGTAGCAATATGATAAAGATGAATACATGAAAATAGTAGCCCCCCATTTTATTTTTATGCTTAAAGTCACTTTTGGAAAGACTATTGTTAAGGTCTATTGTGCTGTAATATAAGTTTCACCAGCAGAGGGCGCTCGGTGTAGTCAGTATGTGATGATGCAGCCTACAGCCTGAGGAGCTCCTTTAAACCTTAATTTCTCTGTTGTTACAGGTAAGCTGGATTGCCAATAATATATAAGTAGTAAAAAGTAGCAGTCAATCATAAGTTTCTTACAGTGTAACAGATGTCAAGCTAAAGAGTGAATTCAAAGTTAAGGGTTTGTAAAGATGAATCGCCACCAAGTGTTGCAAAACTGGCAGGCTCGCAGTCCATGGCGATCACGGTAATGAACCTGAGTACTGTTTCATGTCTTTGTGAGTTAAAAGGATATAGCTAACTACTGACAGATGACATAATGTCAGTAAAACCAAAACCTTTTTTGAACAGATTAAATGTCATGCGAACCTTGTGTAAACGGAAATTCTAGACTGAATGTAGTGTCAGGCTAAACTATGGAGCACACGTTATCCTATATTTGTGCTATTCCATTATTAGACTGTGCTGAAAGTCTGTATTGTCCGTACAGGTAAAGAGGATAAAATAGTAGTTAAAACAGTATAAAACTGTAGTCAGAGTTCATTAAGGTACTTGTCCATACAGTAAAATGCATTGTGATTTAGTCAGTTCATGAAAGCAATGTATGTGGAAATATAAAACTGTATAAATATAGAGAAAGTAATATTATTGGTTATAATAGGAACTGTTTCACTACTACTGTGGTATTGTTTTACAGTGCAACTGTATTGTGTTATTAACCTTGTAAAACTGTGTAGAAGAAGTGTAGTGAGTACATGATGAGGCAGCGTACAGCCATTTTGACACAACAACACTTTTGTTTATATAAAACAAACAAGGTTACCATTGGTTTGAGAGCTAGGTCTGCCTGGAGAATTTGGCCTGCAGCAGAAAAGTATGCTGCTGAGGTCTCATCACATCTTTCTTACTCCTCATCACTGGTGTTTTTCATATTCAAACTTCACTCCCAACTGGTTCACATGATATCATTTGGAAACATTTAACAGTCTTGCAAGCTCCTTTGACTACGATGACCTGGATGACTGAGAACCTTCACAGACATTTAACAGCCTTCATAAAACCTCCCCTGGATCAGTGGTTCCCAAAGTGGGGGGTAGGCGTAGAGCCATTGCAGGGCGGGCGCGATATGAAGAAAAAAAAA
>NW_024587704.1:0-1815 GCF_018398535.1 Haplochromis burtoni
GTTCACTGTCAATTATGGATGAATCCTGTGAATCCCCAATTGGCAAGCATATATAAACTGCGCAGGAGCCAGTGTGTACCATTTCTACACTTCTGTGACACAAAATGGAAGGTCAGCACCGTGGAAGAGGGGTGAGGATGCGGGGAGGAAGGGGAAGGGGAAGGGGAAGAGGGAGAAGAGGCAGATATAGGCGGATTCCTAATGAAATAAGGGCTACAATTGTGGACCATGTTGTCAATCACGGCCTCACCATGGAGGAGGCTGGTCGAAGGGTGCAACCCAATATTGGAAGAACTATTGTCAGTTCAATCATTCAAACATTCCGTAGGGAAAACAGGTATGCAAACAGTAATACACTGTACTGTACTGTGCCATCTCAGACACATCACATGTTACTGTACTGTATTTGCAATTTCACAAAAAGTTCACTGTGCACCACATAGGATTGTAAGACAACCTCGCGGAGGCGGAAGAGGGCCCCTTTTTACCCCACAGCAAGAAGAAGCCATTTGTGCAATGGTCATTGCAAACAATGCAATAAAGCTGAGAGAAATACAAAGCGCTGTCACGGTATTTGGCAATATTGAATCTGTTTCAATTTCAACAATTGACAGAGTACTCAAGAAAAATGAAATCCACATGAAGCAATTGTATAAAGTGCCATTTGAACGAAACAGTGACAGGGTGAAGGAGATCCGTCGCCAGTATGTGCAGGTAAAGCTGGTCTTCTATGTTCTGCACTGCAAACTGTTTTACAGTACTTCGTAGTTTCATGTAGTACACTTGCAACTCCACAGCACATACTCTACAATGTGTTTTACCAAATGCATGCATTACTGTTTGTTACTGTACACAGGCATATTGTGACATTGCATTTCTGTCTCTCTCTAAAGCGTGTACTGGAGCTGGAAGCCAGGGAAACACTGCACACATTCATATATGTTGATGAGGCAGGTTTCAATCTGGCCAAAGGCAGAAGGCGTGGAAGAAATTGCATTGGACAGAGGGCAACCACTGAAGTCCCTGGTCAGCGCGGAGGGAATATTACCATGTGTGCAGCCATCTCAGACAACGGCGTCCTCACCCATATCCCCCTTCTTGGTCCATACAATACCCAACATCTCCTGACATTTTTAGACACTCTTTACAGGGACCTAGTACCTGAGAATGAGAGAGAGGTGGAGGCCAACTCAGCAAGTATGTTGTTGTCTTGGATAATGTCCGTTTTCACCACTCCCATCAGGTCAGAGAGTGGTTTGCAGCACATGACAGAATTCTGGTTGAATATCTCCCTCCATATTCCCCATTCCTTAATCCAATAGAGGAGTTTTTCTCTGCCTGGAGGTGGAAAGTTTATGACCGGCATCCACATGAGCAAATGGCCCTCCTAGCAGCCATGGATGCAGCATGTGACGACATCACAGCAGGGTCCTGCAGAGGATGGATTCGCCACTCCAGGAGATACTTTCCTCGCTGCATTGCGAGGGATAACATCTGTTGTGATGTAGATGAAAATATGTGGCCAGACAGACAGGAACGTCTGGATGTGCCAGAATGATTTACTGTACTGTTACATGTGCTGTTTATTGTTCACATTAGTGCACAGCTCTACCAAATGATTTTATGTTTACATCTATTCTACAGTGAACAAGTGACTGTAGCATATTTTTCTATTGCACAATTATGTAGGATTACAAACACTTCTACACAATGGAAATGTGAAACGTACGTATTCAGTGTCTCAGTTACTCCCAAGACTCCCATAACATCTACAGTGACTTTACTGCACATTTCAGATGGCTGTACAGGTAGGCC
>NW_024587705.1:0-1812 GCF_018398535.1 Haplochromis burtoni
CTCTGTGGATTCTTTTAAAAAACAGTTAAAAACTCTTCTGTTCAAACAAGCCTTTTGTTGATCTACATATTTTATATTTTTTACATTATTTACATTTGACCTTTTACATTGTATATAATGTCTATTGATTTTATTGTTTATTTTAATATTTTAATATTTGTGTACAGCACTTTGTGATTGTCTGTCTGTAAAAAGCGCTTAATAAATAAAGTTTACTTACTCGAGCTGACGAGACATGAGGCTGGACGGGCTCCACGGGCCCTCCAGCTGGAGCAGATACAGGACCAGAGGCAATTGGGACCCCTGGCTGAGGATGAAGATGAGTGGCTGACTGAGCAGATGACAAAGCTAATGATTCCTCCACTAACTGAGCTACTGACTGGGTTATGGACTGTAACTAGGTTTGTAGTAAGTCTGATTGTGGTAATGACTGAGCTATGGGTAGCGGAGCTGAATGTGGTGAAGGTAGAGACTGAGCTACGGGTGACTGAATTTGAGATGAAAGGGTGGAGTTGGCGACTGGGCTACAGGCCGGGCGGCTAACTGGGCTACAGGTGGCTGCTGAGCAGGGGACACTAGACACTGAGCTACAGGTGGCTGATGAGCAGCTAATTAAACTGAAGGCCGGGAAACACACTGTTCATTTTTAAACATGGGCACAGGAGTAGGCACAACAACTTCTGAATTAACTACTCCTGAGTTACCTGGCAGGGGCTTATGAATATCTGGGATGACACACACGTTGTTTGCTCTCAATGATGTGTTGAGTTGAGGATGAACAGCGGTTTCTACATGCTTGACCGGTTCCGAAGCATGACAATCATCCAGACAAGTCCTATCCGGCTGTTCAGACAAAATCCCAGACTCCTGCTGGGACTGTGAATGCTGGCGGCACATCCGCCGCTTCCCAGTTGAAAATGGGATCAGGGCTGGCAAAAGGTGACATGGAGAAACGCTGCTCCGGAGTGGAAATGAAAACTGCACCAGTCTGTACTACAGGAGAAAAGCGAAGTGTGGTTGGGTGATGATGGTGAGGGTGGCATTTCTTCTTCAAGGATGGATCAAACAATTTGGCGATAAACCTTGGCAAAAACTGCCGCTGACGTCGAGAACACCACGTGGTGAGGGCCTCCATGAGGGTAGCTGAATCGTCCTTTCCTGGACCGCCCATGCCAAACAGTTCGAAGCCTAGTCTCACTCTTAGAGCTGTTATTATTTGTTTAAGTCCATTTATGTTTAGAAAACTGACGGTGGAGGCAGTGGACGACAAAAAATGATCAAAAAAAACTACCTCCAGCTGCCTCTTGTAGGGGCTCACAGCGTGGATTATCCTCCAACTGTAATCCCATAGGTGCGCGAGATTCTCTCCCTCAGAGGCGAAAAGTGAGTCGGGGGAGTTTTTGTGAAGCGCCTGTCGAGGTTCGCTTTGATTACGTATACAGTGACGCTCGAGGCCTCGCGGGCAGTCCGTACCACGTGACTGATTCAGGGACTGGTTCACCGGTTTGCGCCAGATTCGAAATAAAATGGGCAGAAAACCAGCTGATTCCCCATCACACTGTGTTGTGGAATTGGATTACGTACGTGTTACATAGTTACTTGAGCATTTCTTCTTCGATGGAACAGGCAAGGAAGAGATTTTTTATTTTATTTTATCTCTCCTAATAAAGCATGCACACAGTAATAAATATCACAAATGATAAACACCATAATATAAATAAACAACACTACACATCCTATAATCTGATTTCTGTCTTTTAGTTTATTAAAAAGTGAAGCACCAAACACTAGTTTGTGTCATTATCCAGATGT
>NW_024587706.1:0-1809 GCF_018398535.1 Haplochromis burtoni
TTGTAACTGTACAATAGTAATGGTGTATTGATCTGTGTTTAGCATAAGAGGTTTACTTTACCACATCAGTTTGCAACAGCTAGCAGGTTGCATTCATTATTTTATACATTTCTTCTCAATGTTGTGTTGGTTATCTGCCTCTATTTCAACTTGGTTTAAAGTGCAAAGATTCTCCTCCCTTCTGTTAATGCAGCCTGTAAGTTATAGTAACTACAAGCAGCTCATTAACTAAAGCCTGCAAATTAGATAAGTAAATAACATAAACATCAAGGAAATGGAGACTCCCTCCTCACAAACAGAACTAGAGCATCAGATAGTCAACCTGCAGAATAAAATCAAAAGGCTTAAGGCGTCTCTTGAAGACACATCAGAAACTACGGAAATAGAACCTTTGGAGAAGGAAATTAAACGCAGAGAAGAAACGTTGAACAACTTACAAGGCGAGCTTAAGGAACGCCTCCGACGCTCCACTCGAACAAAAATCCCAACTCCAAAGGCGCTCGAAATGCAACAGGAGGAAGCGAGAAAAAGGGAAAGAAGGTTCATCTCAACGTACGAAAGATGGAAGATTCGAGCCCGAGAGTCAAGAGAGCAGCTCAAGTTAGACATTAGCCCCCAGTTTGTCCTAAAAAAATGGTCACACTATTGGTCCCAAGGCCACAAAACGGTCCCGCCCTAAAAAGTGCAATAAAAACAATATATATACATATTTTTCTCCACTTTAAAGATGTCAGTCCTGTAAAACTACTTCTCCCTGAAATATTCATATAAAGTTGTAATCATATTTCCGTTGTTTTAACTCTTTAAATCCCAGTGTAATTACATGAGCGCACTGTTTTTTTAGCCCCAAAAAACAAAAATAGTAAATATTTCCCAAAAGATACAATTCCAAGGCCCGGACTCCCGAGTACCACCAACATTCGGAAGATGGCCCATTATTTGGTTGTAATGACAGTGGAATGGGAAATAGCGTTTATAATGGGTTTCAATGGGGCACAAATCGACCACTAGGACCAATAGTGTAAGTTTATCTGTAGCTCAGCCACTGAAGCTAATTTAAGGAAGTCAGACTGGAATTTCGAAATATATGTAACCAGACTTTTTTTTGAGAAGTTGGCTATATTCCATTCAACACAGTGCAAATGGCTTGGATACGAAAAACACAAAAGCCACAAAAAGGTCCCAAGACAATCTACGGGCTTAGTAAAGGCGAACTGGCATCTTTGATGGATTCTTTGGAGAAAGAGAAAGAAACTGTGTTAAACACTTACCTTGAAATATGAAGTCACATTACACCTTCTCCAGAATTAAGACGTCACGTTGACAGTTGTGAGGCAGTTACAGCCGAAATTATGAAAGTTACCTACGAGAGAATGTCAGATCTCGATGGTGATTATGATGCAGAACAAGTACATTGCCGTCTCAGGGAGCTGCTTAAGAACAGCTACGCACGCTCCATCTATGGATCCACTGCATCTAGAGTGACAAAGTCAATTCGTAGTCACAAAAGCACTACTCTAACACTCAAACAGGCAGATGCAGCAGCAGAGCTAGCTGCTAAGGAAGTCAAATTTGAAGGGTTGCTGGAAGAAGAGAGACAAATGGAGAAGATAGAGGAACAGCAGAGAAAAATGGAAGTAGAGAAGCGCAGACTCGAACGCCTTCAAGCAGAAAAGAATTTGAGGGCTGCTCGGGCCAAACTGCAAGTCTACAGCCAGGTAGCCTCGCAGGAAGGCAGTCTCCATTCCTCTAATAGTTCAGTGGGAAATCATCATGTTCCCCCTGCTATCAACCCTCCAACTCCCACCG
>NW_024587707.1:0-1809 GCF_018398535.1 Haplochromis burtoni
GCTGCCAACCTCGCCCCGCCCCATCCTCCCTCTTGCTCAGTAAGTAAAGATGGGAAAGTGAAAGCTAGAAAGTCCATAGCTTGGCCACAGCTTTGGTTTGAACTTTCAAATCTGGAAGTGGAACATCTTGACAAAAAGGTGAGTAGCCGCAAGCATTTTAATACATTTTTCGTTTTTAAAACATAAGCCATTTTCCCTTTAAAAACCCCCACACGTAGGAACATGACAAAGAAAATGACGCATGATTGTCTACAACTTGAGGAAGTTTGGGTTGCATTTGTATTTGTGGTCTCAGAAGAGCGAGTATGAGTAATCTAAAAGATATTTAGAGACCGTGATCTCTGAAATCGGAAAAGATTTCAAACAGTTTGTGAACATGGAGGACCCTGCACAGACGTTCATGTTAAAATGCAGACAAGACAAGAATATATAACTTATGAATAATCTATGCAAAAGTTGTGAACATGGAGGAATCTGCACGATAAACACGAGTGCAACAGCCTGCCAGTGAAAGAGGAAGCAGTAGATGTAGCTTGCTCTGGTTCGTTCCCTGCTAAAAAACAAAATGCCCAGGGATTTGCATCAGTTTGTTAGTGTACTGATAGTCTAGTTAGTTTGCTCATCTTTGATAATCTGTGCTTTTCTGTATATATGAAATGAATTTTCGTATTGTAACTGAGCCCTTACGGTTCCCTTTGATACATAATAACAGTTTTATCAGACGTCCTGCGCACTTTATACCTCTGTTCTGGGATTCCAACACGTTCTCACTCCCAAAGCGTAACATTTTACGCTAGGTGACAAATCGTCAACATATTACGTTTTCGGCTACCCACCACGTTCCTAAATGACGACCTCGGAAAAAAGAGGAAATATGAGAACCGCCTGGACTCCATCTACACATGTTCACTACGCATTAGCAGTCAGTGTACTGTTTGTTTGTCACTCGTGTTTTATTCTGTATTCTTTGCTTAATGATCGTTGGATTAATATTTGTAAACAGCCAAATATTTGTGCATGTCTTTCTACTCTGTTTTAAAAACGTATCATGGTACTGCTGTAGTTATTGAGTATAAACTAAAAGTATGTCTGTGAAGGTTCTCAGTCATCCAGGTCATCGTAGTCAAAGGAGTTTGCAAAGAAAAGCGTCTGGACTTCTTTAAGTTGCTTGAAGACGTTTCACCTCTCATCCGAAGTATGTTTTAAGTATGTTTTTTATGTTTTATGTAAAAGTATGTTTTATTTCCCTTTGCCAACAGAATTATATCAGCAGTTTTGCTACAAAAATGAATGAACATGAAAAAGGTGTGTATTATTTATTATTTCACAGTCACGTTCACAATTTTTATTCTATGATTTTTAAATACATGCTTTCATTTTCTTCATTTACAAGCAGCAGACTTTGTTGATAGAAACAGGGCACAGTTAATCCAAGAAGTTTCTGAAGTGCTGGCGATAGCAGAAGAGCTTGGAGACCTGGTCCATCCTGAAGCCTATTCAAAGATTCGAGCTACACCGGCAAGTCAAGATAAAATGAGGGAGCTCTTTGAAAGAACACTGCGTTCAGGAGGGGTGAAGGTCAAAGCAGCCTTCTTTGATGCCCTTGAAAAACATCATCCAGAACTAGTGGAGAGGCTTGGTATGATTTGCTCTTATTAAACAAGTCAAATATGGTTTAACATGTATAACAAGTTAATAGTTTCTCTTTTATTTTCTATAGATGGCTAGTTCCAAAGCAGCTTTTGCATTCCTGCATCTTTTGGACAGACGCGTCAAAGACCTTTCCTGCCCTTTTAAAACCAAACTTGA
>NW_024587708.1:0-1806 GCF_018398535.1 Haplochromis burtoni
GGAGCAAGTGGTGAAACTCACCAAACTGCTGATGAACCTAGGTACGGTGAGGACGTCCTTAACGCCGCTGCTCTGCTCTCCACAGTAAATATAGAACGGAGACTCTCTCTTCAAGTGCTAGCTCGACAGCTGCCATCTTGCAAAGATACTGTCTGGCACAACTTCCTCCCACATTTCCAGTTCACGTGCGTCAAAATTGCATATTTTGATGCGCGATTGATTTGTGTTGGACACGCGTCGAGATGCGAATGTGCACGCGTCAAATTAGGGGCATCTGGTACGTTTTTGTTCGCGTCTATGTGAACACACCGTAAGAGTTTAGGAAACAGAGAAACATGGACCAAAAATTACTGTGAAGAAATGCAAAACAAGTCCATAGAATGACCACATAAAAGTGGAAAACAGAAACCAATGTAAAGAAATACAAAAAGGCCTGTAAACAAGTCAGCTGCTTTCAGTTTGAGTTTCCAGCTACTGCACAGAAGAGATTGAAGCCCTTTTATACAAGAGTGCATGGGGCCCACAATTTTATAAAGTCTTATGACTGTGAATGTTAAAAAGTCAGATTGGGAAATTATATATTGACCTGTATGTGTCTGTAGTTATCAGCTGTTTCAAAATATCTTGCTCAAATGCTTGCAGAAAGGACCATATTTTTTTTTTCATTTTTCACTAATAAACAGTAAGACACATTTGATTTCATGGAAATAAACAAACAGCTTAACAATGGAAGAACTTGTGTGTTATTAAACTATTGTAGCACTTTCTGTTACAGCTCAGTAATAATGAGGTAAAAGTGGGGTAAGATGGTAGAACCAAGAAGGCAATAATATAGAAATTTGTGAATTGGGAATTTGGGAATTTTCGAGTAATATCATGTTAATGGTTACAGGTGAGTAATATTATACTGATTTGACTGGATAATACTGACCAAAAATCAGCTAATAACCTCACGATAATGAGGTAATAGTGGCTGATGTTTTAGCATTATAGGATAGTATTACCATATTATAAAGCTTGAATTGATTTTATCTTAAGTTCTCAGCATTCTGCTTTGCTTAAAAGAAGAAGTGATGTAATTGTGTGGTGGTTGGGATCCCCTCACAAATACCTTCACACGACTTACTTCTGTAACTACTGTGCAGGAGAAAATGTCTTTATGAAGATGAAGGAGTCATGTGACCTTGTGCTGGATTTTTGTATGATATGTATAACTATGTAACTATATACACTATATGTCTATGTGCACTGAACATATATATTTTAACTTTCATGTAGAGTCTTAAGCACAAGACATTTTGCTTCACCAAGGTTTATTAAGGTGGTACAGTAACAGGGCAGTTAATGTAAGAGGAGAGTTCTCCTGAATAATTTACTCTCCGGTAACTAACCTTCCCTAATACACACTCAACGTCTTTAATGCAGCACAACCAAAAACAGTAACACTGTAAACGATATAGACACACACACACACACATACTATATGTGCCACTTGCTGTGTAAGATTTAGTAATTAGGATTAATGTGTGATGTTTGACCGTGTCATGACCTTTTGTGATAAGCTAGAGCAAGGGGTAGTCAGAGTCCTGACTGGCCTTTGGCCTTTGGCCAAGACCTTGGCCTCTACCTGACCCCTGCAGCTGTGTTTGCACGGGTGGGAAAGTTACCCAGCAGCAGGGGGCGTGGATACTGGTCCCTATATATTAGGGGACCAGAGGACACCCCAGCACTTTTCCCCCCTCTGCTGTTACTCTCTGTCCGACTCTGTGTTGCTCTACTGTCTGTGCTTAAGGCTGTACACTAGTG
>NW_024587709.1:0-1806 GCF_018398535.1 Haplochromis burtoni
AATGAATGAATGAATGAATGAATCCATTATTATTATATAGAGAAAAACCCAACAAGCATATGACTCCCTATGAGCAAGCACTTTGGTGACAGTGGGAAGGGAAAACTCTCTTTTAACTGGAAGAAACCTCCAGCAGAACCAGGCTCAGGAAGGGTCAGCAATCTGCTGCGACCAGTTGGGGTGAGAGAAGGAAGACAGGATAAAATACATGCTGTGGAAGAGAGACAGAGATTAATAACAAGTATGATTTAATGCAGAGATCTCTATTAACACATAGTGATTGAGAAAGATGACTGAAGAAGAAATGAATGCATCATGGGAATTCCCCAGTTTTAAGCCTAATCTTAAAAGTAGAGCTAGTGTTTGTCTGCTGCATCCAAACTGGAAGTCAAGTCAAGTGGCTTTATTGTCATTTCAACCATGTGCAGAAGTAGAACAGAATACAATACGACAATACGACCACCATACAACCATTTGCAGTATGTACAACGTTCCTCCAAGACTGTGGTGCTACATATAACATGTAACAGACAATCAACACGGGGCTACATAGAGGGCAAGTGTGCAAAAATTGAAAAAAACAAAACAAGACAAAGACAGTGTAACACCAGAAAAAACAAAATGATACAGACACATGGCAGTGCAGACACAGAAAGTGTGACAATGCCAGTGGGTTGTGCAAAAGACTGAGCATTCTGCTAAAATTTGCTCCTCTGGGCTTCCTCACCAATATGTCATTCTGAGCATCAAACCGTGCGTTGTTCAGTGCATCTGTTAGCGAGGCGTCGCCATCAACCCCAGGTGTCTTCTTCTTGTAGTTGCTGATGGCCTTGATGCCCTGCTACATGCAACTGTCTAGGAAGTGGCCATGGATTCTTCTGCTGTGTACTTGCTTTGCTGCACTGATGTCTTGAGACAGTTTGGCCCTCGCTGTTCCCAGGGCAAACAAACAAAGGAACCACAAAGCTGTCAGTAAACCATTTTATGCCTTACCAAGCCAGGTGTATCCAGAAATCTTGGGAAAAGGTCCAGGACAGAAGAAGCTGTGGCTGGGTCTTGAATCACTTTTTGCCTATGTTGAAATGTCACCTTCATTTTCTCTTTGACAGTTTCATGTCAGTTGAGTGCCTCATCACTGACATAGCTTCCTTGCAGTCATCACCTGACAACTGTCTCGCATTTGAACACAAGTTGTGAAGAATTTTGGGGCTGTCTTGAAAAGCTGACCTTGGTTTCTGCATCTCTTCAGTAGAGTTGCGCTGCACAGTTTTCAATCTCCATGCCAGGTAACCAGAACCACTTTGGTGATCATAGAAATGTTCCTATCGAATTATGAGCAAGAGAGATTTGTTCCGTATTGATTACCTGTTACCCTACACTGTTTGTAGCAAGTTTTGGATATTGAAGAAAACTCCTTCCTGACTGTTGGGATTGTTCAGTGATACATGTCAAAAAGCCAGATATGGCAAATGCATTAGAGGTCTATTTAAATCAATTGTTACAGAATGATAGATTTTTTGTACATTTATTTATTTTGGGTCCATTATGTTATAAATGAGCAAAGGACTGAAATCATTTTTTCTCACTGTTTACATTTCTACTGTTTAAGTGACTGGTATTCATACGGTGTTAAATTAATGTGTGATGAGTAACCTGTGTGTCATGAACCGAAGTTCCGCGCACAAGCTGGACCCAGGAGCAGAACACACACACACAGCGGTACGAGAGAACAAAAAAATAAACTTTATTATAACTGAGGGTGTCCCGGGAGGGTAGAAGGGAAAAAAAGCACGGAACCAGAAAAAC
>NW_024587710.1:0-1806 GCF_018398535.1 Haplochromis burtoni
AGATGCATTCAGTGTCCTTAACCATTGTAACTTTCTTTCTTTCAGTCCAACCACTCGTTGTATCTATCTGTTGTAAATGCCGTACAGGGGGCTGTACTCCCATGATGTTTCCTCTTCTTGCTCCTCTTCTGCCTGAGATATTCACTAAGCACATAATTGGTTGTGGCCATGTTTTTGATGTACTCATGGATCTTTGTTGTCTTCTCCTGGACAGTGGTTCTCACTAGTCCTTGATTTCCTTGCTTCCGCTTGAGTATAAAGTCTCTGGGTGTTGGACTTGGGGTGAAACCAACACAAGTACTAAAATCAAGGACTATGCCAAATAAGTCTATTGAGGCAAGCATGAGTGTAGTAGGACTTGTACTAGGCATATCAATGGCAGTGATAGTAGCTGACTCTGACGATTGAATGGACTGACAGGAGCAAAAGTAAAAACAACCTCTGTTAAATTTGATGCAGAATTTTAAATGTAATTTATACAAATTACTTTTACCATTTTAATCAGTAGGGTTTATTAATATCAAATTGTTGTTTTATGTAGTGTCACTACTCACAGCAGTCCTCTTGGAACTTCACTGCATACACTATATTACTCTGTTTATGCTGGGGTACCTGATCCTTGGTTCCTTGGTTTAGAACGATATTTAGTGTAATGTGTTTTGGAATGTGAAAGACACAGAAATGTGGTATTTTAGAAAAAGTGCATCTTAGCTATAATTTTAATTGATTACTAGTGCTGTCAGCGTTAATCTCGTTAAAATGGAGTTCACGCCATAACGGCATTAACTTGGCATATCTCCATTAGTGAGTTAGCGCAGATTGCCCCGTGTGAGGGGCTGATGGCGCTAACGTGTTAACGAGCTAACGGTGCTAATGAGCTAACCGCGCTAACGTGTTGACGCCGTGCATGATTAGAGATTTGAAGCTCAAAAGAGAAAAACTAGCTTTTATTTAATAACAGTTTGCAATTTTAAACATACACAAAGAAATGTTGGTCCCAAATGACTACAACACTGATAATTTTATCTGTTTGATCTAGAGCTCTTTGGTTACATAGACCAGGACCTTCAAACCATTAGAGCCCTAAAGGAAACAATAACCAAGTTAGAACTGGGTAAGTGTCATCAGCAGCAACAGAACATAGGTTTTACAGTAACTCCATCATTAATAACTCTGGGGGTTTCCTTGTTTGCTTTTAAAATTTCAATTATCTTTCAGATTATTATTTAACATAATAATTTGAACTTTGAGCAATAAAGCTAAATGGAAGGATAGATGGTGTGTAATGACTGGACGAAACCTTTTTTCTGCTGGTTTCTTTAAAATAAAAGTAGTTCATTCCAATTTCTCTTTCTATGCTGCTTTCTTTTTCAGTTATAAACTACGATTTTGCCCGAGGAGTTGATGGAAAATATTTTGTGTCCAACAAGGAAAGAGGCTCTTTCTTCCAAGCTGTTGAGTTCTGCTCCCAGCGAGGATTAGAGCTGGCTTTGCCCCAGAGTGATAAAGAGAATAGCTTACTCACTGAAGTGTTTGAAAACAGTCCTAAAACAGTCTGGATTAATGTCAGCAATAGAAGAGCAGAGGGAAACTTTGGAGCTGATATGAAAAACCGACCTCTGACCTTTACCAGCTGGGCAGAAGGGCAGCCAGACAAATCCATCCAGGATCCAGGCTGCACCACGCTGTCAGAAGATTGTGTTTGGAGAGTGACAAGTGAATGCTCTATGAATGCTTACATTGTTTGTCAGTTATAGAAATGCCTTAGATGACATGAAGTAAAGTATAACTCTTTGGATTCTGGTG
>NW_024587711.1:0-1806 GCF_018398535.1 Haplochromis burtoni
CCCCTGAATGACGTCACATTTTCAATCTTTATCCTGGTGGGCCGGTCTCTAGTCAAAATGCCCGGGCCGATTTTTTGTCCCAGTCCAGCCTTGGGTGCCAGTGACATAATATCAGAAATATACTTACAGAATAATCCTGCCATGCAAAACAAGGTGTACCTCATCATCACATCCACACATGCCCCACTCAAATCCTCACCAAACTCCATCTAATTATTTTCCTTTGAATAATTAATAAATGCAGAAGAAAGAGATGCTACATTTAATGCAGATAAGATCAGACTTTTTCTCCAGCTTCTTCTGACTGTGGCCTCTGTGCCTCCTTTTTATACAAACCTCAGACAGCTCCTGTAGCTTTGACCACAGCAGCTGTGTGACGTGTTTAGATTTCCTGTGTATTGCAAATCTTTTTCTTTTTTTTCCTTGTGATGTTAACTTTCTCTGTAATATAAAAATGTGTTGTGTTGTCAGGTGACATATTTTGCCAGGTCATAATTTTTCTCAGTATTCTTCTTTAGAAACTCTTGTGTGATTTTTGAAGTGGGAGTCATCAGTCAGTATTTTGGTAGATCCAAAGACAATAATGGTGCCATCTATAAATGTCATCTATCCGACAGCTCCTTGTTATTACACTCACACACGCACAACGATTCCTGTTCTGTACCCCATCTGTACAAAGTGTGTCTGGGTGTGATCTGCAACAGGTTCATTCTTTTCATCTTCTTCACTGATAGCCAATTCTGAAGTTGTCTCTCTCTTTTTTAGATCTGGATCGATTTTATATTTACATTGTCTTTGGCTTCATTTTATGAGGATGGCTTATTAGTGATATACAACCTGATTTGCTTTTAGCTGGTCACAGATGCTTCTTCTTTTTCTTTTTTTTTTAACTTTCTGAAATGTGTCAATCAGATAATTCAGTCATTTCGGAAATTCTTTTCCAAGAGGACTCCTTATGCAGGTATGAAGTCAGACAGAGCCAAGAGATACAAAATCATAACTTTTGTTAGACTTTGAAGGCTGTATTTTCAGTGCAGGAGTTTAACCCTCCTGTCACATTCATTTCCCGCCCCTTACTTTAGTGTTCCTGATCAAAATTGACTGGTCTGTTTTAACAGCTCTTAAATTAGCATGACAAACATTTATCACCACCAAAACATTTTTCAGTGGGTCGGTCAATGGGTCGTTCAGTGGTTGCTCAGTGCCATTCAGTTGGCCGTTCAGTGGGTCTTTCATTTGGTCATTCAGTGGGTGGGTGGAGCGACACGACATGACAGGAGGGTTAAAAATATGGGAACATTGTTTTTTAAAAAGTATGTAGAAATTGCTTAGTCACATGTACTTTCATGGTCTATTTTTTTCTGCCAACAGAGGGTTCACTCTGACAAAATGAAGATGGATACAGATTTAATGGACAGCCACAGAAAACAAAAGTCATCCTCTTCTACCGGGCCACCTATGAAGACATGTTTGCATGGTTTGTATTTTGATGCTAAGATTTGTACACTACCAGGAATGTGACACAACATAAATGTGAAAGCGTCTTATGTTTACATGAAAACACTTCAGTCAATCATCACAACA
Source organism: Haplochromis burtoni (assembly GCF_018398535.1). Taxonomy (NCBI): domain Eukaryota; kingdom Metazoa; phylum Chordata; class Actinopteri; order Cichliformes; family Cichlidae; genus Haplochromis; species Haplochromis burtoni. The sequence continues at coordinate 1,585 of NW_024587711.1, forward strand.
TACAGTCATTATTTTAAATAATTGTGATAAATATTTTTTGACAATAATCATGCAGCCCTAATAAATACTGAACAAAAACACAATGAATGAATTTATGAAATCAACGCTTTTGATAAAATTACTACTTTACATAAGGAAAGGGATAAGTGTTGTTTCATGTCTGTAGCATCATGAGAACAACAAGCCGAAATCTCTCTGCTATAGAGGCTACACACACACACA
>NW_024587712.1:0-1805 GCF_018398535.1 Haplochromis burtoni
TGTGTATCTAATCTGCTGGTTCTGATCTAAACTGGTTGAACACGTGATGTAAGTTTGGGGGAAACAGTTAAAGTAAAAGCAGCGTCTGCTGAACTGGTTTAACAGGAAGTTATTTACAGACGTGTCTTTTTTGTGCTCGAGCTACGAATGTCCTCAGTGGAGCTGAGGAGGAGCCAGAGGAGATGTGATGTTTACTAAAGACCTGACTTTTTTTGTTTTCCTCCTGCAGGATGGAAAGACGGCGGAGGATTTGGCTTCGGCCGAACATCACGAGCACGTCGTGTCGCTGCTGGGAAAGCTTAAAAAGGTAAAGAGGAAGAAAAAGGCTCAAAAGGCTCGAGTTGGACTGATGTGTTGAACCAAGTTGTGTCAGCTGAGCTTGTTTGAAGAATGAGGCTATAAAACAAAATGATGTGATGCTGTGAATGCGGTTTAGGAAGTGCAGATGATGATGATGATGATGATGGTGGGGTGATGAGGCACAGTCGGGCTTCACAGTCGTCACACTTGGTCTATTTCGGTGCAGAGGTGTGGAGAGAGACGTCTCGGGAAGACGGGAGGTGTTAGATTTTAGCGATCCGCCGTTTTTAGACTTTGGGGCGCAGTTTGCTCGACACGTGCAGGTGAGAGGACGAACGCTCGGTGAAAGCCAAACCGTTCATCTCCATGACGACCAGCTTCACCCTCCACAGCGGCGTGTGTGCGTCCGGTGTTCCCGGTCACAGCTACCAGGACACGCTCAGACTCCTCGTCTAAAGCTACGTGATGCCCACGTCTCTTTTTTTCTAGAAAACCTGCTGAGAATCGGTGAAAACATGAAGCAGCAGCTGTGAAAACAGCCGCCGTCTGCACATGCTGGGCTAATCTCAGACACTTTGGCACGTTTGAAAAGGCCGACTTGTTGACAACCAAGAGGGGGAGAAACCCGACGGCTTGAAACGAGAACTCGTTCGTTTTAAAGCCGGATTCTGTGAATCACACGTTTTGAAATTGGAAATGAATTATTTTTTGACACGTTAGCATAACCCAGGTGGGATTAGGAGCGCGTTCACATCCCACGTATCCGCTCGCAGCGTTTGGGGCCACTTCTGATGCGTGACTCATTGGACGGTTAGAGAAACGTCTTAAACGGCTCCATCGAGCTGTCAGATCTACGGCGGCGTGAGCAAGCAGCCGGCTTTTGTTGTAAATGTTTCCTGCGGCTGAGTCACTGTTTCATTTTTACACAAACATTAAGAGCAGTTTTAAAAACCGTCCTCGTAGCCCGAAGAATCGATGATGTTTGGAAGAAAGCATTTCCTGTAACGCCGCTCACAGCCACGGCGTTTCAATGCTGTCACATTTAAATGTTTTATAACTGAAGTATTTATAGACACATAAGATATGGAGCGTTTTGTTTGAGGCACAGGAACTCTCCTGTTCATCCACCAAAATAAAAGCATTTAGTGATTTTGATTCTCTCACCCCAACCAATCACAGCAGATGGCCCCGCCCCTCCCTGAGCCTGCTTCTGCTGGAGGTTTCTTCCTGTTAAAAGGGAGTTTTTCCTTCTCACTGTCACCAAAGCTCCTGCTCATAGGGGGTCATTTGATTGTTGGGTTTTCTCTGTATCATTGTAGGGTCGACCTTACAATTTAAAGCACCTTGAGGCGACTGTTGTTGTGATTTGGCGCTGTGTAAATAACACTGAATGAACTGGATTTGTTGGATGGAGCTGACACTGCTGCCTGTGGCGTTGAGCTAAAGCACAGCCCAGCTCTGGTTCCACATCAGCTGATATCTCTTCAACACAATACGCTGATGTG
>NW_024587713.1:0-1805 GCF_018398535.1 Haplochromis burtoni
TCTCTATTCTTGTAATTCTAGTTTCGTTTTTTTTATTATGTGTTTGAGCTTTTTAATTTTTTCATAGGTTGAGTTTTCAGTTTGTTCCCATGTCTTGTTGTTAATTCTTGGTCTGTGGGAGCCGTGTTTATGTTTTAGTTACTTCCTGTTTTATTTTGGCAGCGTCTGTGTGTTTAGTATTTAGTTTTACTTCTCTGTCTCTTCCAGGTGTCTCTCACCTCTTTGTGGATGTAGTCGCTGCCTCCCTTTGTCGGCCTGTTCAGTTCAGTTCTCCCTGCTGATTATGCTTTATGACTTTTTCAGACATTTGGATTCATTAGTTGATTCTCTGTTGTGGATTTTCATAAACCTCAACTAAATAACGGTCAGTCTTTTGTTTTGGATCCTTTTCTGCATCAACACTTACTGAACGCAACTTCAATTCAGTTCAGTTTTATTTAAATAGTGACAAATCACGATGGAAATCCTAGATAATCCCCCGATCTGAATCGTTTACACATTGAACTTCATATTGTATTGTAATGTAAGCATCTCTAATGGGCAACAGGAGAAAGAATGCACCTTTAAGTCACTTTTGCATTGGTTGCATCCATCTACAGTCTATGGTAAAGACCGAGATCATTCACACATCTTCATACCTACTTCCAGGTTCACAGGCTCACTTGTGAGGTCCTGATTCTCGGTTTTCACCCGGCATCGTGCCTCTCCCATGTCCAGCTCAGGGACTACAACTACAAGGAACCAGGCAGCCAGGGTCTGAGCTGCTGTGACGGAGTCCACTTCTTTACCGTCTAGTAAAAGATACAAGTTCACCGGAGGGCTCCCTCTTGTTGACCAGCACGTCACATTGCCATGGTAACTGGTTCCCTCTTTATGAACGGAGAAGGAGATCTCTGGCTTTGAAACATAGACTGGTGCAGGAGGAAGGAGGAAGAGTTTTTTTTAACTTCACTGAAATGGAATACATATCAATCCCTCAGTGCTAATGAAAACTCATTAAAATTGCCCTCTGGGAACATTACAATGGACCTAATTGCATGCAAATCTATTCAGTAGTTCATGAGATATTTCTGAACTAAACTGGCTGATAGTGCCAAGTAGCAAACGTAGTATTTATAAACTTTGTAAATTCTGTTAATATGTACCTTTGATTGTCACCTGGACCTCTGTGCTGCTGGAAATCCTTTTGATCTCATTCACGCTGGACCAAGCACTGCAAGAAAAATTTCCAGCATACTCAGGAGTTACCCTCTCCACCAGCAGCTTGTTTTCCACAAAGTGGAAGGGGAGAGAAGTCGAAGATGTTATTTCCTTCCTGTTAAAAAACCAGCTGTAGGAAAGGTTGGACCCCATTTCAGCGTCACAACTCAGGGCCATGCGTGACCCCTCGTATGCAACTGGGGGGAAGGGTTCAGAGGTCACTCTGGTATATGATGGTGGAGCTGGAAATCAGGGAATAAAAGACAGTTGGTGAAGAAAAGGGGAAAGTCAGTTGACTAAGCTTTAATGAACTACCCAGCATCCGATACTCACTGACTACTCTCAGCTTAATGCTGTTGCTGATTTCTCTGGTTCCTCCAGCTGTGGCCCTGCAGTGGTATGACCCTTCTGACGCTGCAGTTACTCTGATAGGGAATGATGCAACTTGGCCACCTTGAAAATCTCTATTGCGGCCAATTCGCACACGTCCATCCTTTATCAGCTCATAGATGACTGGTGGGGAGACGTTAGATGCAACACAACGGAAAACCACCCTCGGGCCACTGAAGGCCAGGTCAGGACCAGTCAGCACCGGGCGAAAAGAG
>NW_024587714.1:0-1804 GCF_018398535.1 Haplochromis burtoni
AAGGATTTTATCAAAGAGTTTTCTGATTTTATGGCTGGAATCGCTCTTAAATACGACAGCTTTTTGATCCTTGGCGATTTTAATATTCATGTCTGCTGTGATTCCAAACTTTTGGTCAAGGACTTTTTAAATATTATTGATTCCTTTAACTTGACCCAGTGGGTTTCTGGTCCCACGCACGAAAAAGGTCACACACTGGACTTGGTGCTTTCCCACGGGTTGGAAGTGTGCATCACGGATATATCCGAATTACGCATTTCCGATCATCTTCCTGTGTTGTGCACCCTAACACTGCGCTGCTCGATGGACAAGTCGAACGCCCCACTGCGCAAAAAGCGAGCGCTTAATGTACTGACAGCACCTGCCTTTTCTGCTGCCTTTATGGACTCTGGAATAATGAACTCCAATTGTAAAAATGTTGAGGACCTTTCGGCTATTCTTCATTCTACTTGCACTTATATCTTGGACTCTATTGCACCATTCAGAACTGTGCACGCTAAGCATTCATCAGAACCGTGGTTGAACGATTATACCCGCTCCCTCAGACGTGACTACAGACGCGCTGAAAGGAGATGGAAAAAGGACAGATTGCATGTTTCCCTACAGATCTTAAGGACTCGTCTCTCTGCTCACCAAGAAGCTGTAAAAACTGTAAAAACACAATTTGTCTCAAACGTAGTATCAGCAAACAGTCATAGGCCTCAGGTACTTTTTAACATTCTTAATCGCTTTTTTAGTTTATGTGATAATCCTGGAGTTACTTCTTCACCAAGTATGTGCGATGATTTTTTAGCATTTTTCAATAACAAGATCTTATCGATTAGGGCCCTTGTTTCGTTCTCTGCTGTCTCAGTTCAAAGCCCTCCACCTGTGTGTTCAGCTGTCTTAGAGCAGTTTGTTCCCGTCTCCCTCAAGGACCTGACCGCGATAGTTAGTGGCCTAAGATCATCACACTGCCCCTCTGATTCTCTTCCCCCGAGTCTGCTCAAAAACACTTTTAATATTGTTGGCCCTTTTATTCTGAAATTGATTAATACGTCCCTTGCTACAGGCTGCATCCCACTATGCTTCAAACAAGCTGTAGTTCAGCCTCTTCTTAAAAAACAAAACCTGGACCCAACTGTTCTGTCTAATTACAGGCCCATCTCAAAGCTCCCTTTTCTATCTAAAGTTTTGGAGAAAGTGGTCTATCTACAGTTGCAGGCACACCTCGATTCTAATATGATCTCAGAAAAAATTCAATCTGGTTTTAAATCATTACATAGCACTGAGACAGCACTTTTAAGGATTTTTAACGATATTCTCTTAACTATGGACTCTGGCAGCCCTGCTGCCCTTTTATTGTTGGACTTGTCAGCAGCTTTTGACACGGTTGATCACAACATCCTGTTATCACGGCTAGAATCGCATGCTGGCCTAAAAGGATCTGCCCTTCAGTGGTTTCGCTCCTACTTGACAGAAAGGTTCTTTTATGTCAATATGGGCCCCCACAACTCCGAATTAGCTCCTCTTAAATACGGCGTTCCTCAAGGCTCTATTTTGGGTCCCGCCCTCTTCGCACTCTATTTGTTGCCATTGGGCTCCATCTTCTCGCGGTACAGCATTTCATTTCATTGCTTTGCGGATGATCTACAGATTTATCTACCTTTAAAATCAGGATCAGATCAACCGCAGCTCTTATTACGCTGCCTTGACGACGTTAAACAGTGGTTATCATTAAATTTTTTACAGCTAAATGAAAACAAAACTGAGGTTGTCATTTTTGGCAATTTCAATCATATTGACAGCACGTTGGGTACCCTCT
>NW_024587715.1:0-1804 GCF_018398535.1 Haplochromis burtoni
TACACGCAGCGTCGAGCAACGGTGGAGACGGAATTTCAAGCAGTACAACATTTTGCGGAAACAACAAAAATCGTGATTCTCATTTTATGCAAAATCGTGCAGCCCTAGTTGGGAATGAAAGGATGCCATGTGGCTGAATTCAAGGACTCCCTAAAAATTTTACTGCAACAACTCAAAATGGTACTCAGTAGTTCAATTGGCCCTATTTGCTTGTAGGGCAGGGGTGTCCAACTCCAGTCCTTGAGAGCTACTGTCCTGCAGCTTTTAGATGCAGCCTTGTTCCAACACAACTGAATCTAATGAAAGACTTGTTACCAGGCCTTTGCCAAACTTGATGGCATGCTGAAGAGGTATTCCAACCATTTGATTAAGCTGTGCTGGGGTAGGGATGCATCTAAAAGCTGCAGGATAGTAGCCCTCGAGGACTGGAGTTGGACACCCCTGTTGTAGGGCATGAAATGACAGATGCGTCCTGGGGGATCCCCCCCTAGATCTTGATCTGCCCATCACTGAGCTCCTGGACAGAGTTGTAACCACGTAGTACCAGATGGAATGAAACATAACATCCCAGATATGAATGGAAATTGAGAAGAATTTAGTGATTCCAACTGATTATTGATAACGCTTAATGTTCCAATTTTGTATCAATTCTGTCTTCGATCCTTATTGCCTCTGCTTTGAGAGTCACCGCTATCATTAAGCAGCACATCAAAGACATTGCTTCATACAAATTAATTTGTGCATGTAAGAGGTATTTCTCCTTTGTTGTGATCAGTGCTGGGGTGGTAAATGACAAAAACCCCAAAACAAAACAAACGTTGCTACACATATTACATGGAGCACTTAAAATTAATTTGAATTAGTACAGTACTGCAGTATTTACTCCTAGAAGAAAGTAACTCATTGTACTAGTCATTACAAAACTTTAATGTTAATGGGGTCAGCTCTCAACTGCAGCGTCACTCTGGGCTCTAGGCTAGCTTAGCATTAGCATGCTGACTGCACAGGTGCTTGCAGAGTCATAGTTGTGTTAGCAGCCGTTTTGTCCTGGATGCAGTTTCTACTTTACCATCATGTTCTCATCCGTTTGTGCAATAAAAATAAATGTAATGTCCATATCCATGTTGCAGAGTGCGCCGCTATTTCACTCCTCTCACACGCAAACTAAAATCAGCTGATTGTAGTGCAAGAACAGTGGGATCAATAACCAGACAAACTAACAATTGAATTACTTGAATTGGATTACCAGGAACCAGTTCTTGAGGACAGCCAGTGCCCAGCAGTCCAGGTCCTTGGATTCCCGTCCCTAACCCACTCTGCTACTTAACTGACCAGATCAATATGCCAGTAGTTTGACTGACCTGATGCTATACTCTGGTTAAAAAGCATTCCTTTAATTTTTCGAGCAGTGCATACTGTTAAAACAAGGCTTAAAAGTAGGAATGTCAGTCAGAAAAACACAGAAAGTTTACACCTCTTGTCAGTGCTGATGATGACTGACATCAGCTGTTGAAAATACGAGAGAAATGCAGAAATGTTGGCTGAATCCTCACAGCTAACAGATAAATCAACTCTCATTAAAAATCAGCTACAAGGAAAAAGGCCACAAATGAATACAGAGAGAATACAGACCCTACTCCACAAGTTAGCCCATGAACAGAGAAAGTCCTGTAAATTCACAGTAACTGCCGTCTCCTTACAAATGTTCATTAGACTGACCAAACTTATACAGACTGTATATAACCACCAACTCTCCAGCCATGTTGATGGATTGCCTATATTGGCTGGAAATATTCATTTCCAG
>NW_024587716.1:0-1803 GCF_018398535.1 Haplochromis burtoni
CTGACACTAAACTGCAGACATCAGGCTGATATTATACTGATCCACACTGAGGATCTTCATGGTAAAGTCTGTTTTCTTCTTCTCTGGTTTAGTCCATTGACTGTAGGAGAACAATGTTCACATTTCAAACAGTGATACTCTGCCCACCTTTCCTAATTCAGAGAGAGGGGACCCTGATTAACTGTGTAGCGTTCTTCCTCACAGTTCTAAGTACCAGACACAACAATGAATAATCCACAGCTGACTCTCTTTAGCAGGTCAAAGGTCACGGCACACAGCAATATGTGAAACAGAAACAGTTTGCAGCAGGAATTATTGCACATTTACAAACTGACACTGCTGCACAGCATGCTGGGTAATGCTGGATATCGTCACTGATTCCAATAATTGATTCGATTTCGACTTAGACAGTCATAAATTATAATTTTGATCATTTATCAGTACTGATGCTGTGAGACTACATCAGAGGTGTGAGCATCACAGCAGACACCTTTGTGTCAAAGTAACTGAGGATAAAACAGAAAAGCATGAAGGAGATTTTCCTGTTCTGGCTTTTTATAGCATATAGCAAAATATTGTGCAGTCGATCAAAAATGAAAGAAAACCATGAATCAACATGTGAACATTACCTGATGCTGCTGAAGTGAAGCAGAGCAACGTTACAGAGGTTTGACTACAGACACAGCTAAGAGTTTTGTAATTTTGTATAATTGTAAAAAGTTTAAATTTCTTCATTACACTAAATTGCAGCCATAAGGCTGATATTATACTTATGATTCCTACAGTGTGTGTGTTCAGTATGAGATGTAGTGTGAAGCGCTTTGGGGTCCTTAATGACTAGAAAAGCGCTATATAAATGCAGGCCATTTACCATTTACCATGAGTTTGAATAAAACCATGGAGGACCAGGCCATGGCTGCTCTCGCACACATTTTTGTACAGGATGAATAAAAATGGCAAGAGCGCCATCCCTGTGGGGAGGAGCAGACCTGATGGGACAGGGTACTGTTTATCCAACGTCTCCGTCCTGTTAGCTCCAAATCAAAAATCCAGCCTCATGTTTTCATCAGAGGGCTTTTAGAACACTTGGATCAGGGAACATACTGATAAGAGTTTCAAAGTGTCTTTGTAAGCAGACATGATTGAAATGAGCCAGTCTGACTTTGGTCCCTGCAGTTTGTGCATCATAAACAGTGCTGAAGCAGAGGCAGCATGTGCCTGCAGGTGAATGTACACTGCTGTTATAAGAGCTGTGGAAACTCATGTAAAAAGGACATAACGATACTGCTGAAAGTTCCAGGACATTCACAGAGTTGCAGCATCATTTGTGACCATAAAGACAGAAAGCTCATCCAAATCCTGGGATTAAAAGTCAGTGTCCTGGTCGTGTCCAGTAAAACAAATCTCTGTGAAAGCTTCAAGCCAACAGGCTCCAAAATCCTTCTGCTCATTTCCTCGCCGGGTTCTTGATACTGTTGTACCATCTCTCTGTCATCCTCCTCGCTCCCTCTTTGCACTCACAGTCTTTTCTGAATCATTAACACTCACATGTGGAAAACCAAAGTTTTACTGTGCAGAAGTTGATCATCAGTGACGCTGTCTTTAAAATACTCTTGTTAGAAATGTACAACTTTGTTTGTTTTCTCTTCTGTTTTTTTTCTCCATACAGGTGATCCAGGTGTTTTGTTTGTTTTTCTTTCTTTCTTCCCCCCTTTCTCACCATCTCTTCTCCCCTCTATTTTTCTTTCTCTCCCTCTCTTTCTTTCATTCTTTCTCCCTGTCCTATCCCCCAGTCATGTCTGT
>NW_024587717.1:0-1800 GCF_018398535.1 Haplochromis burtoni
TAAATCATCTTCAGTGGCTTAATACATTTCTTGATTTATTCTAAAACTGATTTATTTACTTTCTTTTCTCAATCTGTAATATTGATTTTGTGTATATATATAAGTGTTTTTGATAAAAAACACTTTGACTCACTTTTCCCAGATGTTGTCCTTATTATTCCACAGTGTTAACTTTTTTCTTTCCCCCTTTGGCCACAGTGCTTTTGACAGATGATGTCACCTCTGCGATCAATTGTGCCAAACGTATCGTTAGGCAACAAGGCATCACAGCCTGGTAAGAACAGATCATTATGTGATTGGGAAGCACTGATAGTTCTGTGTTCATTGGACTGACCTTTGAATCTGGTTTTAGGGTTGCCTGGCGCACTCGCTGTCAGGGCCAGGATCTCAGGCCCTATTTGTCCGGATGTCGTCTTTAATCAACACATAAACAGAAGGGTGTCATCGACATAGTAAATTTTCTCCATCCTTCTCTGTTTCTACTTTGAAAGGAAAACATATTGGGTGACCCAAATGATTAAAAGCAGTTAAAATCTCTACTCTTTCAGTGTTTTTCATTCCTCATTTAAAAAATTAAGAAAATGTGGTCTCATGTGCTCTAAATAAATCAGTAAATATGGAATGCTTTGTGTCCTTGATTAGACCTTTTCTTAAGTAAAAACTGACAAGAAACTTTCCAGAACTCTGGAATCTATTTCAGCCCAAACAACGTGTTTTGTTTGTTCAGCTGTATTTTTTTTTAAAACTCTAAATCCACCATTGCTTGTATTTCTAATCTTACCTAACCCTTCCCTTGTGCGTATTTGGGTCCTCTTATCTAGAACTTGTACAAACTTTGGGGATTTTTTTTTGCTGGATCGATATGCTTTGTTTGTACAGCTCTATTTTTTTTTTTTTTGCTTTTCCACTTTGATGCAAAAGCAAGCCTGGGCAGCCGCATCATTTTCAGCTGAGCATTTTTGCCAATAACAGGGGAAAGCAGCAGCAGCTTTAGACATATTTGGACAAACAAAAATACCATCATGAGGAGCCTGTTGGTTTTGCTCTTCCTGGCTGCGGCCAATGCCAAAATCTTCGAGCGCTGTGAATGGGCCTGCACGCTCAGAGCTAATGGGATAGATGGCTACTATGGAGTCAGCCTATGGGAGTCTAACTATAACACCATGGCCCAAAACACCAACAATGATGGATCAACTGACATTGGGATCTTTCAAATTAACAGCTTAATTCAATGAAACATAACATTTTCTGCTTGCCTAGAGTTAAAAGGTGCGGGTTTGCTTTTACCATTTAACGGTGAGGCAACTACATATTATTCACAAATCATCGAATGACTTTTATAACATTATGTGCTACATTGGGAATAGAAATGTTTGTGTCAATATTCTATTGGCCCTTTAGTCTTAAAACCACTTCTGGTTTGTGCTCTTTTTTTTTTTTCTTTTTTTTTTTTAAATTTACAGCTTTGCCCAGATTACGTTTAATTGCAGTCACAAGAACAATAACAACAATTAAATTAAAATAAGAAGAATGTACTATTCAGAAAATCTTACATTCAAGCACGTTCGGCATTAGTGGTGAGTTGCAGATTCATTTACTGGTTAGCTGAAGAATATAAATTAAGCAATAAATGGACATTTATGAGTCTGGTTTTCATTCACTTTACTGTAAGAAAATGAATCTTGTCTTATTATGACACATGCTGACTAAAATGTTAACTGTAATCATTGGGGTCTAAATACCAATTAGGTCTCAACACCCACACACAGAGCAGCAAGCACATAAAAGAAGAGAGGTGTG
>NW_024587718.1:0-1800 GCF_018398535.1 Haplochromis burtoni
CAGCCACTCACCCTCTCCGATTCACTTTGGTGAGTGACTCATTAAAACTCGATTCAGTAAAAAGAATCAAATTTACCATAACTAATTCTTATTTCTTACTCAACCAGTAAGCGGCGACAGAAATTGAGGAAGCAGAATCAGTTAATGACAGAACTTAAAACAAAAGAAAGGACTTATGCTGACACCCCAACTCCTGCTTTACTGCAAGAGATATCTGCAGCCAGATCAACTTTAGATAGCCTTTTTACGCTAGGATAAAGAGCTTAACCTTAAGTTTACTAGACAAAGATTTTATGAACATGGAAACAAACCCGGAAAATACTTGGCATATCTTACCAAGAAAAGATCCGAAACACAATTTATTACAGTTATTTGTGATGCTCAGAATGAGCATGTATATGATAGTAAAACCATTAATAGCATCTTCAAAGAATTTTATTGTAGAATAGAATACAATAGAATAATCCTTTAATTGTCCCACAAGGGGGAAATTTGGTTGTAACAGCACTATTTTTCTTACATATTTACATTAAGGACAATGGTTACTATAAACAGAGTACTGCACAGTTATTAAATTAAACAAAAAATAACTACAGATAAGAGGCAAACCAGGTTGTAGACTATATACATCTGAACCAATCAGTTAATGCACTGGAATTAATGGAGGATTTCTTCTCCAGGCTCAATCTGCCTACCATAACAACAAAACAACAGACCACCCTTAATGCTCCCATTTCTAGAGAGGAAGTACTAAACGCTATAAAAACTTTAAAGAACGGAAAAGCCCCAGGACCTGATGGTTTTTGTAGTGAATTTTATAAAGAATTCACTAAGTTGTTAATAGACCCATTACTTAATATGTTTAATTATTCATTCTTGCATAATAGATTACCTCAGACTCTAAGGGAAGCTAATATTTCTCTTATTTTGAAGAAGGGGAAGTGCGCAGAGTCTTGTTCCTCTTATAGACCAATAGCTCTTCTAAATATGGACCGGAAGATACTTTCTAAAATATTAGCTACTCGACTCAAAACTCTCCTGCCTGTAATTATTAAAGCAGATCAAACAGGCTTTATAAAAGGCCGTAATTCCCGTAATAATGTCAGGCGCCTTCTCAATCTAATTCAGGCTGCTCAGCAAAGGAACATGGGTGGTTTGGTGCTCTCTCTGGATGCTGAAAAAGCTTTTGACCGGATAGAATGGACTTACTTATTTTACACTTTAAATAAATTCAGTCTTGGTGATAATTTCATTAAGTGGGTAAATATTTGGTGTGATAATCCTCAGGCATCCATTTTGTCAAATGGACTGAAATCAGATAGTTTCCCATTGTATAGAGGAACAAGGCAAGGCTGCCCCCTGTCACATCTTTTGTTTGCTATTGCCATCGAACCATTAGCCGAGGCTATAAGGAAGTCACCTGATGTACAGGTGTTTATATGCAGATGATGTTTTAATATTTATTTCTGATCCAGAGACATCAATACCGGCTTTACTTAACATTATTGATACATTTAGTTAATTTTGTGGTTATAAAGTAAATTTGATTAAGTCAGAGGCTATGCCAATTGGGAGCCTTAATTCAGTGTTTTCTTTCCCCTTCAAATGGTCCCCCACAGGTTTTGTATACTTAGGGATATTTATAACTCCAAAATTTAAACAAATGTATAAAGCAAATTGTGTCCCTTTGTTCGAGAAGGTAAAGCAGGATTTGGAGAGATGGAATTTCCTACCTGTTTCCTGGCTAGGACATATAGCTTTGATTAAGATGAATATTTTGCCTCGACTGTTATATCCTGT
>NW_024587719.1:0-1798 GCF_018398535.1 Haplochromis burtoni
CCTCCAACCCCGAGTGGGAGGTATAAGTAGCGCAAACAAACCGTCACCTCGCGTAATCTTTGGACGGAGAAGCTGGAAGGAAGGCACATTCGCCTCCTGAACAAAATAATGGCAGGAGTCGCCGTTGTCACGCCTGCAGGTCAGATGCATCTGATGCCGCTGCACACCGAAATGCTTAATATGGCTGTGAGTTCTTTCATAGTGGAAATGCTGAAGACGATCGTCATCCTAGGTAAATAACCAAAAATGTGAAAATAAATACATTTAAAAAATGTAATTATCAGTGCTTAGTTAATCTATATGCAAACTTTATAAAGCATATTCTGTTTTTTTTTTTTTGTTAGAACACACACAGTTAGCCTAAATCTGTATAATACTGATAAAATCCCTAAACTGCTAACTCGCAACAACGATCACCGTTATTTTAAACAATAACCTCTAATGCCACTCACTCTAATGGAGGGAACATGTCATAATTATTTAGGACATATTTGTAGCTATGTTTAGTCTGAAGGCTGCAATGTAAAATCCTCCCTGTCCTGTCTTAAGGTGTTTTAGGATGCACTGAGGAAAATGTCAAGCTGCACGTTGATGGCAAGCCACTGGACAGGCCCACTGCATCACTGGCCGATTGTGGAATCAAAGTCGGCTCGACTGTGCAGGTGGTGAGGAAGGTTCACGGAGGGTGAAGGAGTCCATCATTAATTCATGTGACCACGTCAAATGAACAGGATGGACTGAATTATAAATACGCGAAGAAGAGAAAACGCATCATTTTGATTTAAGTCTGGCACCTCCGACTTTCCTTCTCTCATCATTTCTTCATTTTTACATGGAGCTCGCTCACTTGCACGCATAAATGAATAGTCCGGTTCTCAGCTCGGAATATATAATGATTAATGGCCCTGTACGTTTTTATTTTATTTTATTTTATTTTATTTTATTTTATTTTATTTTATTTACGTTGGTGGGGCTTCTGTTCCAGGGATGACAAATTAGGATTATCTCCTCTCACTGACATCACACAGATCCGCAGTCTGAAACAGAGCCTTTTTAGATTTCTGATCTTTTAGCTCACATTAATCACTTAAACAATAAGTATAGAGAATATCACCTTTATATCCAATATAAATTTTAAACGTGTGTGTGTGTGTGTGTAACCTCATATTATTATAATTATGTAGCAGCACAAAGAGCAACATCCACAAGATGAAAGCTGAAAAAAGAAATTTGTTTTCAATTTCCTATTTTACACAACATTATCCTTTTATGATGTACATAAATAGAAAAAGGATTCCTGTAGCCTGTGTTCAGTAGTTTCTGGTTTTTATGTCAATGGCAACATTTGAAATAATTTTCAAATCATGTTTAATAAATTATTTCTAAACTGATCTGCCATGCATCGTGATGAGTATTATTTCTATGTTTCAGATTAATTTGAACATTTTGGTTCACAAATGATCTTGGATTATATTTTTAAATCTAATTGTTTATTATTTTGTGACATGTTATGTTCCACTACAACGACACAGGAAATCTTTTTCAGATGTGAAATGCCTCAGGTGTAAACGTTGAAGAAGTAGGATTATAAAGAATCAAATTTTACATGATCATTATACGATGAATAACGAGGCAGGAAGGGAGAAAAATCCACAGGTTTATATCAATAATAATAATAAAATGTTTTACAGTTACGCGCAAGTCTTTCATATTCAGTAAAATATTAAAAGGTGCAACATTGGCTACACAAACTGAATAATGACATAAACTGACCGTGTAATGCTCAGCTTTTACAAAT
>NW_024587720.1:0-1798 GCF_018398535.1 Haplochromis burtoni
TTTTTGCATATGAAACCGGAGGAGTTGTACTTACATCTTATGCCATCAGCTTGTCCTAGGTCACAGTTTCCTTCCACATATAGCTTTGCAAAAACTGCATAAAAAGCACTTGCAGCAACAAAAACACAATATTCCAGAAACACGCTTTGCTGATCCGATCAGCTGTTTGTAACACTTCCTACGTCCATCAGCGTGAACTATCACATGACCGCATGACCTGCCCGAAACCGGAAGTGACGTTATTTTGCGGAAATGTAGTTTTTTTACCATCGTGGCCTTATGAGCCTTTACTTGTGTTTTTAAAAGTTATGTTTGACTTTATGACTTTCTGTGTCGATTCTGGGTTGCGGAGGACTCATATTGCACTGCTGGAAATATTTTATTTTGATGCATATGCTGTTATTTTGCAAATTTGCACTATAATATATTTTTTCCTTTTTCCTGCAGTATATGAAAATTGGTGTGTCTCAAAAATAAAACTATGAAGACACTTAAAATAAATTTCCTTTGGTGGGAAACTAGTTTGTGCAACTTTTATGTATTTACAGTTTTGAGGAATAAGCCTCTTAAATTTCTCTAACTAGAAATATATGTTAAAAGATCAAAAATGATTTTCAATTTTTTTGTAGTTTATTGCACTTTTTTGCAATTTATTTAATTACTATGCACTTAATGCAGACATATTATTAAAATTTGGGCTAAAATGGTTGTATTGATGTATAGCAACTTGAAATGCTCCAAAAAATGGCTCCACAGCATGTAAAAATATACTATAAGCTCTGGCGGACTTGGTTCTATGGTAGGTCTTAAAGGGTTAACCCAGAATGCACCGTCATGTAAAGATATTAAACTATCATTGTAATGTATGATGCTTCAACAGCATGTCTTTCTCAATCCAAAAGCGTAAAATTGACAATGAAAACCGTCGGTTTAACCCTGCCTCGACTAACAAGTACTTATTCATTTTACCGCCAAATCCAAATGCCAAAACGAATACTTTTAATTTGCACTGAGTGTGTTGCGGTACTTACAAAGGCACCACAATGACAAACACCAGACTTCCTACACAAACTTTCCAGAGCGATCTCAGGAGAGGGCTGCAAAAGTACAGTTTAACTGCGAGTTTAATTGCATCTTACAACCGGAGTTGTACTACCGTGGTGAGGGTCCTGTACAGCCCAAGAGGGAGCTGCAGCAGCTTCCCTTGATGTTTGCTGGATCTTGGCAAAGAAGAAAAGGCCTTTCACAGATTCGGAAACAGTGAAATACTGCATGCTGGCTGTGGTGGATGCGGTGATAATAAATGACGAAAAAATTCAAGTGAGTGTGACATCTGCTATTAAAAAGGTACCCCTGTCAGAAAGTTCAAATATTCATAGAGCTGAAGTTCTGGCATCAGACAAGTATGAAATGCTGTTAGATGACCTAAAGAAAACTGATGTAATGTCTATACCAGAAGATGGGTTCACAGACAGAACTGATAATGCACAGTTGTGCATATATGTTCGTATTGTGATGGGAAATTGCTTGGCTTACTACTGTTAAAGGGACACAGAGCTGGCAAAATAATGTTTAAGAAGATTTCAGCTTTTTTTGAGGAAAGTGGTCTGGATATGAAGCGAGTCTGTATACTTGTGACGGATGGGGCTCCATCCATGGCAGAAAAGTGAGTGGTTTGGCAGCGTTCTCAGTTGAGAACCTTACACTGCATTGTGCATCAGACAGTGTTGCATCAAACTAAGTGTGGAGCTCAAAACTACAATGGACGGCGTTATGGCTACAATTAATTTTATTCGCT
>NW_024587721.1:0-1798 GCF_018398535.1 Haplochromis burtoni
CCTGATTATTTAAGACCTTGTATGTGAGGAGCAGGATTTTGAATTCAATTCTGGATTTAACAGGAAGCCAGTGAAGGGAAGCCAAAACAGGAGAAATATGCTCTCTCTTTCTAGTCCCTGTCAGTCTTGCTGCAGCATTTTGGATTAACTGAAGGATTTTCAGGGGGTTGTTAGGACATCCTGATAATAATGAATTGCAGTTGTCCAGCCTGGAAGTAATAAATGCATGAACTAGTTTTTCAGCGTCACTCTGAGACATGATATTTCTAATTTTAGAGATGTTGCGTAAATGGAAACAAAATCTATTCGGACCAGCATCTACCACCATCAAGTTGACAGGCTGGTGGAGGGGCTGAATAACACAAGTTCATTCAGGAATGGAATTGGGATCTTCGGTTACACTGTCTGGGTTTCGCAGTGCAGGAGATGCCCCAGGCCTCCACTTGATTTTCTTCTCTTTGAGTTACTGTTCAACAGCCTTCAGTTTATCCAAAATGCTGCAGCAAGAGTACTGACAGGGACTAGAATGAGCATAACTCTCTTTTATTTTGTTCTCTTCATTAGCTTCCTATTAAATCCAGAATCAAATTTAAAATCCTTCTCATCACATTTTCTCATCAGATTTAAATAATAAGGCCCTATCTTATCTTGCTGACCTTATAGTATCTTATCATCCCATTAGAGCACTTTACTCTTAGACTGTGAGCTTACTTGTGGTTCCTACAGTATTTAAAAGTAGAATGTGAGGCAGAGCCTCACAGTGGTGTTATACAGTGCTATTGTCCCATCAGCCAGCCACCAAGAAGACCAAAATTACAACATTCAGGAGAAATTACTTAAACCCCCCCCCCAAAAAAAACATGTGTTAAAACAGCCAAGTGTTGAGTCACTGCAGCCCCTATCTGTACTTGAAATACTTTCTTTTTTAATCAGTTATGGTTTTGTTCCTTGTTTTTGTTTTTTTAATGTCCTATTTATGGTAAGTCCTGTTACCATAGGGATGAGAATGCTTTTGTTTGTTTGTTTTTCATTTCAATCATTGCAGTGATTGTGGAAATGTGTCTGTTGTCAGTTCTTTGGGTCTTGGGTTCAGCTTGTGTGAAATTTGTAGGAAGTTGTCAGACCAGTTCCTTTCCTATTATTTAAGCTGCTCAGTGAACTGACTGGATATTGCCATACTTCTGCTTTTTGTTTGTTTGTTTGTTTTTTCTATGGTTACATTTTTTTTAAATTTCTATTTCCACTACTGGATGGAGCCACAGAATTCATGGGACAAAAATTGTTCCAGTCAAGACCCGACTTACTGTGAGTAGTCAAAACACGTACATGAACTATTACGTTGGTATTAGTGCTTGTAGAGTAGGTGCGCAATAACCATAACCATTTCGACCAAGAAATTATATTGATCTCTCAGTCCACAAGTGTGTCAGCCCACTGAACTTGTCCAGCCCCTGAATGTAACATTGTCCAACAGAGCTCAAGACACCACCGTGTCTAATTGCTTTGTATTCTTATAAAGATATACTTTTTAGCTTACAAAATACATTAGTCTTATTAATGCTGGACCCTATAATCTGAAAAAAAAAAGTTTTTCTAGATGATTAGTGATCATTTTAGAGAAATGGACCGACTTTCTCATTTAATTTGCAGCACCACTGCTGTGTTATGCTGTTTTTCTTTATATTAATTACATATATTTTATCCTCTGATAATGTCTTTAATACTGTCTCTTAGTGTAGGTGATGCTCAACTGATCCATTTTCTGCAAAAGAAGAGTCATTTGATGAATCAAGTAATC
>NW_024587722.1:0-1797 GCF_018398535.1 Haplochromis burtoni
TGCGTTTCTCACTGTTACATGCATTTGAATGGGGAACTCGACCGAAACAAAGTATAGGTTTTCATTATGTGTATAACTTGGAAATCTTAGCTTAAACAGCTGCAAATCCTGTTTTCCCAGCACGGGGACCTTGAGTTCTATAACCACAGAGGGTTAAGGAGACTCACCTTCTTTCCATTTCCAGAGTGTAGCAACCAACCACCTGTGTGAAGTCTGAAATACCCATGATGTTGATTCAAAATGTGCTCTGGCACAATCATAGGCATTGGTTGCTACTGAAAGCAAGAAATAAAGCCGGTCTGCGCTATGGGCTAAACCATTTCTTAATGGTGGAAGGGGGGGGTGTAACACAATGGAATACATTCAGTTTTAGAATTTATATTTAGTGTTAGCCATATAGATGGCTCAAAGTGTCAATGCTCTTATTTTAATAAACAACAATGTCATATGCAAAACTAGGGTGGTACTATAGGTGGCAAGAGATCATTTTAGGGTGGCCACCCCATGCCGCCCTTCTAGATCCGCCCCTACAATAAATCCCTGTACCCGTACAGCTGGAATCCCTGGAAACAGAAAGGAAGTGGACGAGCTCGGCATGGAAGCATCCGATCACCCATTTGGAGAGGACGTGCCTCTTTTTGATCTTATTGTAAAACTTCTGTTTTCATTTCATTATAGTCCAGTGTATGCTCGTCTCTGTGTCATGACTCCCAGAAACATGATCACCCTTCAGTGGAGTTGATCTGGAAGTATGGTCTGACTGGTTCTGTGTTTCATTCAGGTGGAGTGTCTCATGGACCCAGAGGACCCACCAGTTACTACTACATGTTACCCATGAAAGTTCGAGTGCAAGGACTCAAAGTGGCGCTGAGCTCCAAGATGGCTCAGGTAAGAGAAACCCCTTTGTTTCATGTGAAGAGCAAATACAGCTGCTAGTGATGTTAGAGGCTCATAACATCTGTAATAAGAGTTGTAAAACATGCAGTAACATATGACGGTGTCCACAAGCAGCTGTTTTTGTCACCCACTTATCTCAAGCGCTTATTGCTGTTGTTATGATGTCACAGAGACGATAACCCGTACAGATATCTCACACATGTGAATACAGAAGCCGCACCCACCTATTGTTCAGACCCTTTGTTTGCAGTGGTTAGCCACTTAGAAGAAAGTTTGCTTAAAGAGGGGAGGAGATAAATCCACTTGTTTTAAATGGAGAATTTCTTCACCCTTTATGTTCTCATATCATTTCTTGAGAGTATTTGGTTTGTAGCAGATTGGTGACAGTGACGAACTTGTAAGAAAGAAAGAAAATCCTTTCTTTATCTGTGACACTATAATTAGAGCACATAACAAATGTGAGAATAGGATACACGATGACTTTAACTACATTATTACGTATCCGTAATATTTCTTGACAGCTGATACTTTCCCCCCTTTTGAACTGCTAGCTGACAAAGGATGATCTTCACATTGTGAACTCCCTGAACATCCCCACACCAGACTCTCAGTACCTGCTTGACCTCATCAGACACAGGGGAGAGTCTGTGTTAATAGTGGATGTGTGAGTATCTTTAGCAGCACTTCTGTACAAATGCGAAGGCGGTCACACCTTTTCTCCTCTCCTCCTTACCCTTATCTTCCTTGCTTAGCCTCTTGTATCCTTGTCTTGTCTCGTGTGTATTACTTTCCCTCGAACAATCTCTCACTGTCGTTCTCTAAAACCTAAAAGAGAATTATGGATTTGATCAACTGGTCTCTGAATGCTATTGACACCCTTTTCTCAACGAGAAGTCTGGG
>NW_024587723.1:0-1794 GCF_018398535.1 Haplochromis burtoni
ACAAAATGTGTTAAACTGTGCAACACATCAAGTGTGTTAAGCGTTTTACACATTTTTTCAATGTTTACACATTTTCTTACACATGTTATGTTAAAATTTACACAAAATGTGTTAATAGTGTAACAACACATTTTTGTGTCATTTTTTAACACATCCTTTCTAAGAGTGTAGTAGTACGGAGGGTGTGTAAGCTGGCAGCACAAACAGGGATACGTGGTCCGACTGGCCCAGATGGGGTCTTAGTATGGCCTTGTATCCTTGCTTAATGTTGGAGTAGACTTTATCTAGCAGGTTATCCCCACATGTAGCACATTTCACATGCTGATGGAACGCAGATTTAAGCCTACATGATTCAGGTCCCCCGCTATTATGTGAGTCCCATCTTGATATATGTTTAGCTGGGTCCTAATGGCACTATGTAGGAGGCTAAGAGCAGACATAGCATTAGCGTCTGGAGCTACATACACTGCAGTGATCAGAATCGCTGACGATAACTCCCAGCGGAGGAAAAAAGGTCTGCATTTAATGGTAAGGAACTCTAAGTCTGCTGAACAGTGGCTGTACGTGTCTTAGGGGTGTCCAAATTCATAGGCTGCATCCTCCTGAGGATCCTGGCCTTTGCGGTCTACGTGGGCTGGGTCCTCAGGAGGCCAGGTAGGCGGAAGTGAGCGGCTGTGAAATTGGACGGTCTAGCCTTCTCGATCTGTTCTCGCCCTTACTTCTGCGTATTTCCGGTCGCTAGCACCACAGTGCAAAAAAACGTTACAAAAATGGATCCAGAAATGTCGCCGGTAAGTTTTACACCTCAGGCTCATCAGAGACAATCATATCCAGGTAAAATAATTTTCATTACTCTACACACGTTTAGGAATTACTTGGCATGTTTCATGGATAATTCCAGTGACTGAATGACTGCCGGTCAATCAAAATATCTGAACCAAATCTCTTTGGAACTTATAGAAGAACATTTTCTATTTATTTCCTATTATTCATTTGATCGTTTAACTTATTTGTGTGCATAGAATGGCTGTAAAAATGTCACAAAGCTGAAAACAGGGTTGTTTCACAAAAAAGCTTAGTTACACAGATGAAGTGTAACTCTTTTCACAGAGTATTAGTATATTTTACCCAAACTTAATAATCAGAATAATGCTTTGATCTCAAATCATATCAAATCATACCTTTCTATTAAAACTGTTTTTGTTGTTCTCCACCTTTTCCTTAACCAGACAAGACCATTGTACTGCAGGATTAACCTGAGTGTCCCAGTCCTGGACCGTTTTTTAACCAGGAAGATGCAAGGCCTGATTTTCGGCTAAGCAGGGAGTCCCTGGCAGTGTTGCTAAATCTCCTGAACCAAGATCGGCGGCATGGTTGGGGTGCCACAATTGAGATCCTGGTGTTACTTTTCTGGTTGGCAAGTGGAGCATCCTACAGGGTGGTCTCAAGAGTGTTTGGGGTGCCTTGTTCTACTGTCCACCACATTGTCCGCCGAGTCACAAAAGAGGTGGTGGCCATTCTCCACCATGTCATCCACAACCCAACGACCCCAGAGGACCTGGAGCTAGTGGGTTTGCAGGGCTGGCACGCCACAGAGCCTTTCTGAAAGCGGTGGGTGCAATCGATGGCTGCCACATCCACATCAGGTGTCCAAGCAACCCTGATGGTCAGTGCTATAGAAACAGGAAACTGTTTCCATCTGTCAATGGAAATTTGTACTTAGTAGTCAGTATAAGCTTTTAATGATACAGGGAGTGCAGAATTATTAGGCAAGTTGTATTTTTGAGGAATAAT
>NW_024587724.1:0-1794 GCF_018398535.1 Haplochromis burtoni
CAGGACCAGACGAGACAGGACCAGACGAGGCAGGACCAGACGAGGCGGAGCTGAAGCTGGACCTATTTATAGTGTATTTATACACACTATAAATACAGGGCCAGAAAGGGAACATAGCTGATACAAATTAACTAACGGGACCAGGTGGACGCAAGCAAAACTAAAAACATCAACATAAGACACAGACCTTCAAAGTAAAACAGGAAATCTCCGAAAGTTGATTCTGTTCATCTGGGCTGGGAGGTTGGTTACTGATCAGGTCGGTTACTGATCTCCCAGCCCATTGTTCCTTCAGTGGGCTGGTTTCAGTTATTATGCAAATGTACTGTTTATAAGATTGGGGAAATCTGCAGTCAGCTGAGACGGAAGAAGTCACTTGGATGAGTGACGAAACGTTTCTCCCACTGAAAACGCTACGTCCAGATGAACAGAATCAGCTTTTGGAGATTTACTTACCTGGATGATTGAGCATGCATAGAGACAATAAAACAGGAAATCCATAGACAAAACTCAGGGGTACCCACCCAAACTTGTATTAAACACCAGTCCATCAGGAACGCTAGAGCTCATGAAATAGTCCAACATAAAGTCCACAAAAATCTCCAGGGCCTGAGAAAACAGTTCATAAACAGCTCAGGGGGCCAACCCAGAGACCATTCAGGCAGCCGGCCACGCGGAAGGCAGTCAGCAGCCTGTTAAGTGGCCACTGACATGAAACCAGATGCAGATGAGGTGGCAGCATGGTGGCTGCAGAGGATGGAGCAGCTGGAGATGCTGATGGCAGAAGCGGTTCTTCTGATCCTCCAGCAGGAACAGGCACCTGAAGAGGCCCCCCGAACCCTCCAGCGGAGACAGGAGGTGGCTGAAGGGGCCCCTTGGGCCCCCCAGCGGAGGCAGACAGCTGGACGGGCCCCTCGGAACCCCCAGCGGAGGCAGATGGCTGAAACTACCCCTCGGACCCCTCAGCGGCGACAAACGGCTGAAACAGTTCTCCTGAACTGTCAGCGGAGACCGACAGAGGCATGGGAGCCCCAGAGTGCTGGATTGGCTCATTTGAGCCTCCAGCAGGAGCAGGTGCAGGGTCAGAAGGTATTGGGACCCCTGGCTGAGCGTATAGCTTACCAGACAGCTAAGTGTGAGGCTGACCAGGTAGCTGAGTAGGTAGGTGATTGGACAGAGGACTGAGTTGCTGGTGGCAGAGCAAATGGCTGTGTGGACAGCAGAGCAAACGGCTCTGGCTCCTTAGCTCCAGGTTAGTTAGCTGAGGTAGGTGGCTCAGCCAGGGGAAGCCCTTGGGAGGGTGACAGTCTCTGGCAGGGTTAGATCGGCCATATTAACCATTATTGGGTTAGTTTCGGCTGGGTAGGCTAAACTAGAGTTTTCTGAGAACGGGCTAACGGTCAGTGTGGATATAACTTTATGTGCAGAAAGAGCAGGAGAAACAGTGTCTTTAAACTCCAAAACTATTCCAGGAGAAACAGTTTTTGATGGAGCTCCCACAGAACTATCCATAGCCTTAGCATAACATGCAGAAACTGTCCTTGTTAAAACAATATCAGGCTCAGAATGAGTGAAACAAACAGAGTCTTTAAATCCTCCGAGTTTGAACATGCCACCTCAGAGGGAGCAGTCCCTAGCCCAGAAAAAGTCAACACGTTCTCACTCCCAACTCGTCAAACGTGTGACGCATGGTCAGGCTCCCTCTGCTGCACTTATGGACGCGCAGGGTACCCCTCTCGCGTCGGGAATTGACGTGAAGGGTCCTCCGATTGAAGAGATTGCCGCGGAAGAGCC
>NW_024587725.1:0-1793 GCF_018398535.1 Haplochromis burtoni
TTATTAAATGACTTCAAGGATTATATAATACTTAAAAGATCAGACAGGTGAATTTTTTATTGTCAGTAACATACTTTCTGACTCCTCTGCCCTGTCTGTGGCACGCTGCCCTTAATCCGCGTATTAATACTGAAGACAAAAGTCTTAAAAAGCGGATCACAAATATTACTTTTTATTGTTTTTAAAAAAGGATCTGTAATAAACCGGGCACACTAGTTTTTTCGAAAACATTAGCAGAGCAAGAGTGCATTCTAATAAGGATTATTTAGATGTATGTGAATCAACTTTGCTGAGTTTTTTTTAGCGTTCTCTGTCAACTGCTACTTGAGCACACTGCTCGTGTTTATTGAATTGACTGTGAAGAAGAAGGGTGTGGCTTATTGTTTATTTATTTATTTATTTATTTATTTTTTGTAATCTTCGGCAGGTCTTTTGCAACACTGAAAGCACTTGGAAGATTTTGTTCTAGTGGAAATCGAATATAGAAAGTTGCCATCCTTCACAAATGTGCGAGTCTGCTTTGTTGGTTGAGTCAGCAGCAGACTACAGTACCCAACAGAGGCGACTCAAAATCCTACAAAATGTTCTTTAAAACCACACTGCACACACAGATGATCCATAATATAGGCAGCAGAATGACATATCACTTATTGAGTCCTTGTTGTAAAACTCCAAGCTGTATTTTGAATTTAAGCAGGAGAAGAAAAAAAGACAAATGGCATTCTTAAGGACATAATCAGTAAAATACTGTCTGTGCAGAGAACAGAAGCTACTACTACAACTGGGACTAAGAATTCAGCTCGCACGTAATCTCACATTTTGTTCCACCTCCACTAAAAGCCGGCAGATAAAAATGCCACGGCTCCTGGAAACAGATGACAGGTGCCACAGTCAAGCCCAGATAAAACTGATGAGGAGGCATTATCTCCTTTTATGAAGCAGAGCTTCTTTTTCTTTCTTCCTGTAAAGCACACGACTGGTTGGACAGGAAGGATTGCAGCATCAGGGGAACAATAGTTAGACAAAGAGTGAAATTAGCTTTGAAAGTGAGGTCTGATATGAGAACGATGACAAAACATATACAGTAACCTTGACTTTTTCTTAAAACATTACCTCAGTGTAAAGTAGCCAATTGCCCTCTTAGACTGACTTATTGAATGACGCTGCAATAAGGAGCCCCGTTGCTATGGTCACACCATTAAGCTACAGCCTCAGAGATTTTTTTTATGTCCTCGGAAGGAAAAATTAAACAATCGCACGCTGACTTATTCAAGCGTTACAACAAGATGCCATCTTTTATCCTGCATGCCTGCAACAGTACCACAACCGACGAAAGCATTTTTAATCTGAGTGGGACCAACATAGTTAATTAACAATTAATTACGCAAAAGAGACAAGCACAATAAAGAGGTACAATTATGTTAATCGCAAGTATCGGGGACAAGAAACGAGTTACTGGGATCATGAACCCAAAAATCTCTGCAAATTAGTGCAGGGTGGGTGGTGTCACAAAATTATTATCATGCCAGGCCCAGAATGCAGAGATACTAATAACAGGAGCCTTTAATTTTGAGCAACAACAATAAATTATGAAGGGAACAAAAGACTTATGAACAGACTGAAAAGATTTTCAGTACAATATAAGTACTTGATTTTGCATCGCAAATATGTAAAACATGAGGCATTTCTTTTTTACTTGATAACATGTATGTGAAACACAGCATAGTATTTATTATATGGAATATCTGAATGAATTCTCCATATTGTAGAGAATAAGCAGTGCTCCATTGAGC
>NW_024587726.1:0-1792 GCF_018398535.1 Haplochromis burtoni
TGACGATGATTTGTATCCAGGCATCATTCTAAACATACAAACAACACAAGTCCAGGTCAAATGCATGCATCGTGTTGGGTCAAACCGATTGTTCTGGCCGCATCAGGATGATATCCTCTGGTACCTGTTTGATGATGTCCTTGAACTCATTCCACCCCCACGGGCTGTGACAAGGCGCCATGTGGAAGTCTTGAAACAGGTGTGGAACCGACTCACAAGATGAATTCATGAAACAACGGGCACATTCATGCATATATAGAGACACACACACCGAAGCAAGCACACACATGCAAAAACACTCTGACATGGACACAGATACAGACAGACACACTGAAATCGTTAACTGATTATTATTGTTATTACTTCAACCAGTTCAACAAGTTTAATTGTATGTTATCGGAGCAAGGGTGAGGTGACTTTTAGCACCTCATCAGCACTTATGCCTAGACACACACACACACACACACATTATGCTACATTTGAGCAATTCACTTTACAATGTTTGTTAGTTGTTAATGTGCTGTTGTGGTTGTTTTTATTTGAGATTAATAAAACCTAACTCTACTGCAGTTTGTATCTGGTGTCCTTGCTATGGTTACAAAGTGAGATATAATGCTAATGGAAGTCCTGTACATTGAATTTAGGAGTAAACAACTGTTTATATGTAACGCTGTATTTGTCTCTTCAACACTGTTATGCTAGTCTCAACCCCGTCACACCTACATTTTCATATATTATTTTCTTAAAATGTTGAAAAAATAATTTAATGTTTGGGGATCTCTGTCTAAAATATTGAGCGCTATCATATGATCATTGATTTTTATTACAATTCTTAGTTAAACTAAATTTTTGATTAAAAATGACAAGATTGCTTTCACTCATTAGTTACATTTCAGGATTTAAGAAAGTAAAAATTTGTGATTTTATGTAACTTTTCTATGTAAAATTATTGAATTAGTATGGGGACATCTAATTAATGTAAACATATTGATGTCTTTAGAAATACATTTTATGATAATATTCAGAGAGCCTCCAAAGTGTCCATAACGGGGTTGAAGAATTACAGTCACTACATCTTGAAAATATGATCAATAATAAAAGAAAACTAATGCCTGAGATGGGGAAATGCATTTTTCTGATAGTTAATTATATCCTTAATGATGTGGGATATGCATATAAATAATACATTTTGGTAAAAAAATGTGAAAACATCCAAGTCCGATTTTAACCCTTCTCGTGGAATGACTCAGTTAGTGATGTGAGATGAAGCCTCGTGATGAACTGAAGCTTCCATCCACCTGGTCGACTCATGGTTCGAAGCATTGTGACGATTCATTTGCTCTACTGCGCCATCAAGTGGACGATTCAAGTGAAACAGGCTCTGTGATTATAATGATGTGTAAACCTCTAAACTGAATAAAAAAATTGTTATTATTGATAAATTGTGGTTATTTATCCCGAATATTGTCTCAGTATGTTTGATACAAAAGAGAAAGTGGAAACTATCAGGACAGAGTTTTGGTATGATTGTGTAACTGTTAGGGCTGTGTGTCGTCACTGATTTCTAGAATCGATTTGATCCACGATTCGATTCAATTCGGGGAAATTTTGCAAAACAGCAAAACAGCAAAAGTCAGAGAAAATTCATGATGATGTTTACGTGAAGCGTAGTTTGGATCTTCTTTTGCTGCTGGTTTACTCAATGTTGTTTGAAGAGAGATCAAACTAACAGCTTCAGAATCAGCGCAAAAAGGGCGTAAACACAAAGCGCGGACCCGCCGAAACATCAGCG
>NW_024587727.1:0-1792 GCF_018398535.1 Haplochromis burtoni
TTGTGTTTGCAGTATAATGCAGTTGTTTCTGTCTTGGACGCAGTTTCCACTTTAGCATTGCACTCTTGTCCTTTTGTGCAATAAAAAGAAAATATCCACATCTCCACTCCCCAAAATTGAGGTTTTTGAGTGGGGTTGCACCACTCCACCATTTCCTCTTCCTCCCAGTATAGGAATGAAGTCACTTGAGTAAGTGAGAAGGCAAGAATGAAAACAAAATCATGTTTGTTTTTACTTTATGTCCATCTGACGGACAGATAACTGAAGAATCTTTGTAATGCCAGTAACGACATAATTGTAATTGCACTGATTTTAGTACTGTCGTGTGTTACATTATTGCGTTGCTGAAAAATGTAATGTGATTACAGTAATCTGATACTTCATAACAAGTTACCCCCACCATGGTAAGGAGTACTGTGTATCTAAAAGGGTTAACAGTGGAGGATCTGAGAGTGTGAACTGGGACACAGAGAAACCGACTGGTAGTGTATGAATGGTGAATACAAGACTAATGGATACCTTTGAGGGTGTTCTGTGATATCAAGCAACAAGATATTAGTGGCAGATCCTTAAGTCCTGTATGTCATTAGGTGGTTTTAAGTTTTGAGCGCGTACCAAAGAGGTTTGAGATTGAGAGCTGGGTAATTTAAAGCTTGGTGAACACTGTCTCACAAGTTTGTCTCTATGCCTTAGGATTTTTTTGCAGCCTGTTGAAAGAGGCAACGTCCACCAGGATTTACTGTTTCCATGAAGCTGTGTATCTGGCCTGCGACAATGACAGTACAGTAAGTAGCATTCACATGAATACAGGGATCCAAGATTTCCCAGGAGAAAATACACAGACCTTTGCCCTCCATCCTCTGGCATCATGCTGTCATCTTTTCCTGGATAAAAAAGTCTCATGCATTCCCAAACAAAGGTGGCATGATTGTGTAGTCATTAGCACTGTGGCCTCACTGCAGGATGATCCTTGATTTGAGTCCACTGGCCACTAAAAAGCATCAACACCTCTCTACATCCCCCCTTTTTTTTTTTTGCTTTCGGAACACAGACTTTAAGAACTGAGTGTAGATATGCTGACTCTTCAATCCCACCTCTTTACGGGTTTAGCTGCACTGAAATACTGTCACTCACTTCAGCTATCAACGGTTTTATTGTTGCATTGTGACACATATTACACGAAAATCAAACTCTGTCCTTGGAGGTCATATTTTAGTGCTCCACAAGCTGCTACAGTATCCCTTCAGTGTTTTTCTTGTTAGTCGGTGAACAAAAAGACACATCAAGGAGCGTGTCACAGGGGAGCAGATTACTGTAGGCCAGGTGAGCAGAGGTCAGAGCATCCTGATGCGGCGATGGAGCACCGAGGGTGTAGGATATGTAATAGAGGCATGGCGGTTAAATGCCGGGGTGGGCCGTGAGATCTAGAGGGAGTAGGACATGGGCCACATCACCTCAGGCATCTCCTGAACGCGCGTGATTGATGGGGAAGAGCTGACGAGCCAAGCTCCCAATGTCACTCTCCAATTAAATAACTCTCACCGCTGAACTACTCCCCCGCGCCCCCCTCCTCCTGCGATAAACCTCCCTTTTCTCCTCCCTTTCACCTCTTCCTCTATTATCACACCCCCCTTACTCCCGCTGCACTCTGTCCCTCTACATCCTTTAAGTTGACTTCTTGATCAGTCCAGCTATTTCCTCTTCTTGGTATTATTCCCTTCCTTTTCTGCCTTTCCATTTGTCTCCAACAATATTAGTCTTCATCGTTTCCCAGCACACTTTATAGTAACTT
>NW_024587728.1:0-1792 GCF_018398535.1 Haplochromis burtoni
TTGAAGGATAAACCGCCCGCAGGGGCGTGCTGGGTGTTATAAATAAAAACAAAAAAAAGAAAAGCAGGTATTTCTGCAGTCTATTGATTACTAGATAGTGGAAAGGGGGTGTAATTAAATAAGCTTATACTTCTTCCTGCTCCTTTTTGAACATGAAAGTTATTTGTAGTTGTGGTTGCTAGTTTTCCTTTGGTTTTGCTTTGTTTGTTTGTCTCTGTTTAATTCTGTGTTGTTGTACTTTTTCAACAGGTGCAAAATAAAGATTCAATCAATCAATCAAACACTAATTTTAACTCCCTACGCTAACACATGTGCCACAGTAGGACTGAGCTGTAAAGAGTAAGATACCCCTCACAACTGAGCAACTGTTTCACACCAGTGTCATGCAAAACACTGACAGGAACTCTCTTTTCTTCTCCCAAAAAAGAAACAAAACCTTTGGACACAAAAGGCTTTGATTCTTTCTCTATTTTGTCACAGCTGCATCTTCTAATTTGTGAGGTTTAGTTTATAGAAGATTTACTGGGGAAGGAGTATTAACCTTCCTGAACTGTTCTTTTCCTTTAAGGATGGGACAGGCAGCGATGAAGTGTCCGTGATCACGGCAGCGGTAACACTCTGTTTTCAGTGGCTGCAGTGGTTTACGACAGGGTTTTTGGGAGACCTGGTGTTTGGGCGACCTGAGCTTGGTGTGTTGCAAACAGGAGATGAAAACACACCTTTGTGTGTCAACATAGCCTGTACAGAAGCAGCAAGAGTTGTAACCTTTTGTTCATTTAAGTAGGTTACCACTTTTTCTGGGAGTTGATGTTTGAACTCCGCCAACAACTCTAGCTCAGGCAAATCATCTAAGGTAGCCTTGGTAACCTGACACCATTTATTAAACAGAATCTTTTTCTCCCTCGCAAACTCCACATAAGTTTGGGTGGCAGTTTTTTTCAGATTCCTAAACTTTTGCCTATACGTTTCTGGCACAAGCTCGTATGCACGCAGGACAGCAGCTTTCACAATGTCATAATCTAAACTGTCCTCAACTGAAAGAGCTATGCATACCTCTTGACCTTTCCTCTCTAATTTGCACTGGAGCAAGAGAGAGCATATGCTCTTTGGCAAGTGTAGTACACCTGCAATGCGCTCAAACACTTTTCAGATCTACTTAGCTTGCACTTGTCCACTTAAACTCAGATGCTTTAACTGGTCCCACACTGCCACTTAAAATCTAAAGGTGACAGGGCTTTCTAGGTTGCCATCCCAAGACTCAGGAGCAGTTTTCCCTCTTTTGTAAAGTTCTCCTCTTCTTTGGAAATCTTGAAATCACACTTGACGACCTAACTATTTTTAAAGGCTTTCACATCACTTTGAAACCAGGTCTATTCTGTCCTTGTTATCTTGTTTTTTATCTTGTTGGATGATATATGTATGTGTATATGTATACATGTATTCATGTCCATGTGACCTTCCATCTTTTTATTTAATTTATTTTAATTCTTTCCTTTATTTACTTTGCCGACTTTGATGCCTTTTAAACGTGCTATATAAATAAAGCTGACTTGAGATGATAACTTCTCATTTCATAGTCTTCACATGCTTCATCCTAAGCACGCTCTCTGTTGATTCACTCGCTAACTACAGGGAGTGCAGAATTATTGGGCAAATGAGTATTTTGTCCACATCATCCTCTTCATGCATGTTGTCTTACTCCAAGCTCGAAAGCCTACTACCAATTAAGCATATTAGGTGATGTGCATCTCTGTAATGAGAAGGGGTGTGGTCTAATGACATCAACACCCTA
>NW_024587729.1:0-1792 GCF_018398535.1 Haplochromis burtoni
AGCACTGAAACCCCACCCACCTGCTCCACCTGCTGGGCAGAGGAAAGTTAGACTAAAGAGTTGGACTATTAGAGCTATTAGAGTCTTAGAATACAAATATGGAGGTGCAAGAAAAGCATAATGGGTCCCCTTTGAATAAAATGTGGTGGTGGTGGGGGGGTTCCCGTCGTTCCTCCACCTCTCTACCAAGTTTCATGAAAAACCAGCTTATTAGTTTTTATTGTTAATGAGAAAGAAGCTATGGGGGTTGTATATTTCTGCTTCTGCTGTGGAGCAATAATATGACCTGAGACACATGAAAAGTAAAATCAGTCTTGAGTCTGTATCTTGGTGTGCTCAGACTGTTAATTCTGAATCCTGCTGAGTACTATATGCTTAAGAATAGAATGGTGTTAATGTCATCAGGGATTTTGTTTTGTTATTTAAAGTTTTGTTAGCTGAATTTTGAGCTGTATGTATTTGTACATTCTTGGAGCAGGAGAGAGGAGCTGGTAGTGCATAAATATATATCTCCATGTTTATGCTAGTAAAATAATGGGCATTCATCATCATTTTCTGTGTGACACTGACAAAAATATATATTTTTTTCATTTTCTTTGATAATAGCATTGTTGTGTCAGGGTTTGTTTGTTGTTTTTGATCATTCAGTTATCTTTAGACATACTGATTCATGCCTGAAGTTGTACAGTCCAGCCTTCCATTGGCAGAAAGACCACAGACATTTCTCACGGCAGATGTTTCCACTCGGTATGTGGATGTAATGGGGCCAAGTTATCGATCTGCGCTTGTGCTCAGTTAGCAAGTCAAAATATCTGCATGAAAAAGAATGTCTAGAAATTAAACGTCCATAGATCTAAGTACAGCCATACAATTTTAAATAAGTTATTTGCTGTCTTATATCTACCTCACGAAAGGTATTGTTCATAGTTACAGGTTTTGGAAATACTGTTTTATCATCTAATCATGAGCAATAAATGGCATTATTTCCATCCTTTTTCTGTCTTTACATTAAAACAACATCCTGTCCAGTTTAGACTTTGAAGAAATGTTAATGTGACGGTATCTCACATCACTGATGCATTTAACAAACTATTATTTTACTTAATCCATGGATGCAAAACTGCATCATAATGAGTTTACAATCTGAATTGTTATATCTATGATAAGTCGTGTAATACCACGTTAATTTATTGGTAATAGGGATGGTCTGGTGTTAATTAATTCTGTGCATGTTTCACTTATGGGATATTAAAGTGCCGAAACCTGAAGCCATCCAGCAGTAAAACTTTAGACCTGCTGTGTAATAGCAGCAAACTGTGTCTGTAAATTGGACTAAAATACTGTTTGTTTCGAGAAGATTTGCTGAGACAGGAGATCATTTCACAACTCGGACCTGGATACACTGAATTTATTTATAATAGTAAGACACCATACTGGAAACTGTGTCTGTGGTGGACATTGGTGAGTTTAGACCCTTTTCAGAGGTTCTCAAGCATCCCTAAATTTCATCTTAGCACCCCTAAAAATAACTTTACTAATAGCCGGAACAATAACGTATTTTTGTATTATTTTTCATTTTCCTCTAATGCTACATATTCAGGGAAACTATCTATTGGAGATGATGTTGTGCCAGAAACTATTTTATATGTCATTTCTTTGCTTATATTTGTAAAATGAATTATTATTATTATTATTATTAAGGGTTATATATAAAATAAAGAAATGACCTGCTTTGCAAGTATCTCCATGACTAAAGTTTGCACCTACATTATAATCAATCCAGTCTTTTATG
>NW_024587730.1:0-1790 GCF_018398535.1 Haplochromis burtoni
CTTGCATGTTCTGCAAAAAAATGTGCTTTGTCGTGTATCTGACGGACAAACACCAAACCAGTTCCACATCACTGAAGTTGCACCATTTTTACAAAACCAATTCTGGTTCATCTGTTTCACTCAATAATCGGCCATGTGCTCAGCAGAGCTGCCTGATCTGATGGGTCTTGATTTCTGATACGACATTTGGATTGCAGGGTCAGAATTAGAGATAAACAACATGAAAACATGGATGCATCCTGCCTTGTATTAACAGTTTATGTTGGTATTAGTGATGTAATAGCGTGGGGATGCATTTTGCTCCTATTACTACCAGTTTAGGATGATATGTGTAACTATGTCTATCCCAGTGTGTGTATTTTCTGATGGCTGATGATTATCCTGAGCCGTGTTACAAAGCTCAAATCGTCTGAAAATAGTTTCTTCGGCTTGAAAATGGACCTATAATGACAGTCACCAGAGCCCGTTTGAGATGAACCACATCATGGATGTGCAACTGACAAATCAGTAGCAACTGTGTGATACTGTTGTGTTAATATGGACCAAAATCCCTCAGGAATCTTTGCAATACCTTGAATCTATGCCACAATCAATTAAGGCAGTTCTGGAGGCAAAACGGGCTACCAAGATTTACCTAACAAAGGGGCAGATGACTGTAAGTTGTGGCCAAATCGCTTATCACAAAGACAGCCTCTAAACCGTAAGTTTCCTGTGAGTCAAAATGACCTGATCATGAATCAACGTCATTGAAACAGCTTGACTTAGTTTTAATAAAGGAAAATATGAACAACATAAAAGGGTTTCTGTGGGAAAAGGAGTGGTTTCTGGGAATCTGACAGAGGTTCCTCTCACTCTCATTTTTTATTTTTTTTGTTAATCTCATGCCAGCTCACGAAGACGCTAACTCACAAGTTACAAAAGGTTTATTTAAAAAGCTGTTACAGATGCTACAAAGGTTGCTTTGGAACCTTTTCAGCCGAGCCTCAACAAATCTATTTAAATGATATCATTCCGAGCAAATGGTACATTTAAACAAAACACCCCGCCCCCCACCACCACAAAATTTCACACATGATTAACCATCAGAGTGGTTTCTCATTAAAACTCACTTTAGCCGATCTCACTGCATTTCTGTCTTGCTTTAGTTGGCATAAAAATGCACTATCCACATAAACAGATGTATTCTGTATGTATTCAGTTACTTCTTCATTAGTTCAACCAGTTCCAACTTTCTGTTGTATCAGGTAAAGATAAAAGACAATTTTTGAAAAGTTTGACAGAGTTTTGAGGCTTTAAGCTTATATTTGTCCTCTAATCACTTCCAGTCTTCTCTGCTTCCTGAAGAGAAGTCCCCAGTTTGCAGTTATGTTCACTAGCTCTGGGCCTTTTTTAAGATTGTTTTTCCACAGCAGCAGGACTGCAGGTGTTATTCATAGCAATGACAATGGCATTACTGTATCTCTAGTGCCACAGTAAATGTTCTTGTTCCCAGCAGAGCCTTTGACTTGCCACCTTTAGGAAAAACACACATAGATTTAAGGATGACGCAGTATTCTCATCACCTGTGCTTTCTGTGGCTCCACACGTCAAAAAATAAGCTTATTAGGTCATTTTTGATATTAAAAGTGTGCATTTTTTATATGTCAATATTCCAAAGGCATACATATAAGAAAGCAGAAGTTCAGAGATTCCCCAACTAACAAAAATGGCCAAAGATTTAATGTGAAAGGGTGAGAGCAGAGCAACAGCTAGAAGAAGATAAAGTGTACTATATTTCCTTTTTTTTTTTT
>NW_024587731.1:0-1789 GCF_018398535.1 Haplochromis burtoni
TAAGGTTTTGATTACTTGTGTTAAAGGAACCAGTGTTTCCCACACTGAGATATTCAAAGCAGTGGCATCAGCAAAGGGTGTACCCTGTAAAAGAGTGGCAAAATGTTACTTGATGACATTGGAAGATGTGAGCAGGCTTCCTCCTGTTGACAGGTATTATTTACACATACGCATATTTAATCATAACTTTAACGTCCTGATAATAATACAAGCTTTGCTCTGTTCCATGTCAGTTCAGGGATCTCAGTAAGCTCTCTTGATGAATCGCACATTGGCTTGGTGAGCCAAACTTGGAAGTTTGGAAAGGTCGATGTGGCCGTTGGGCTGATCCGCAACATGATTGCAAACTTCCCCTCCTGCTGCGTGCTGGATGCTGAAGGAAAGCCTGTATCCTGGATTCTGACCTATGCATCAGGCGCTATAGGAATGCTTTACACGCTGCCAGAGCACAGAGGGAAAGGCTATGCCAAAATCCTGGTCAGCAGCTTGGCCAAGAGGAATCATGCACTGGGCTACCCAGTGTACAGCCTCATAGAAGAGGAGAACGCTGTGTCCTACAGGCTCTTTGCAAACCTGGGCTTCACTGAAGATCCCTCTTACAGGGAAGCCTGGTTTGTAGTCAATGAATTTCAAATATTTCCATGAAGCACAGAATAAAAGTAAAAAAAAAAAAAATGCTACAGCTTTTTCTATTCATAAGTTAAAGTCACAAGGTAAACTCAGTCTTTTAGAAAATAGTTGGAATAAAGATGATAGCCACAATTTTGGGTTAATATCTCTTTATTTGGCCCTCTTATTGCCCAGGAACATTTCTCTCGTTTATAAAAGGTGTGATCACTTTCACTTCTGGTCTGTCATCTATTTTGACTGTATGGGCTCTAAGTGTACAGTAAATCTCCTGGAAAAATTGCATTAAACCTGGACTGTAAAAATCAAAGAGTAAGTGAAGTAGGCGTTGATTGACAAAAATAATACAAACGTAGCAGTCCCAGACTGCGTACCACAGATAAAGATGATAATTACATGCATGTTCTGAGTGTTTGGATCCAGTAGGATCCACATCTGGATCTGAGTGAGTATGTGATTTCTTGGAGAAGACACTAATTCCTTGGGGCTTGCTTTCGGGTCAGAAAGGGCACCTGTAAGTAGCATTATTTTCAAGCTAACTTCTCCAAATTTCATTTTGATATATTTGTCATAATATGGTGTGAAATGTCCAATTTTCCCCTATTTCAGAATAGTAAAGAACCTTTCCACAACTTCCTGGATCAACTCCAAAAATAATCTTCTCTAAGTAGAATCAGTCCCCACCATTGATAATGTTTTGCTAAGAAACAATCAAATCAATCACATTACCTGCACAACAGTTTAAGGGGTTCACTACACCGGATCATTAACCTCAATCTGAGCTTTGGCCACCCTGTTGTGGAATTATCTCGATCTGCATAAAGACTTTCTTCCTGGGTTCCTGACACAACCCTTTGCATTTATCTGGCTAAATCAGCTCTGAATCATAAAAAACATCTAACAGTATAATTAAGTACAAACATTTCAAACTGAAGCTAATATGCTTCTAAAAATGGGGACAGTTTAGTACTTCATTAAAAGCTGAGGGGAGCAAATAAAGCTAACTTGTCTGTGTAACCATGAGGTAGGCAAGACTGGAAGGTTCTCTCCTGTCTGTTGACCAAGGCTTGAGGAACCAGTTAATGTTCCCATCTGAGTAAATATGAGACAGTTATGTGATCTGCTGGTGAGGACAGCTGAGCGGGGTTAATTATGTTATAAG
>NW_024587732.1:0-1789 GCF_018398535.1 Haplochromis burtoni
TTCATTGTGCACGGATAATCTGAGTCCTCCTCCAACTCCAGAGCTCCC
The DNA here is from genome assembly GCF_018398535.1 of Haplochromis burtoni. Classification (NCBI taxonomy): domain Eukaryota; kingdom Metazoa; phylum Chordata; class Actinopteri; order Cichliformes; family Cichlidae; genus Haplochromis; species Haplochromis burtoni. Next base: position 49 of record NW_024587732.1, read on the forward strand.
TAAGTATTCAGAAACATTTGTCCCTTCAGCATTGATTTTAGCCTACCTTCACCAAGTCTGGAGTCTCCTGACTGTCCAGTCAACATGACCTTTCTTACTGTGCTTCTTGCTAAGTTAGTCGACCATATTGCATCAAAAACCAGAACATCCATACTAAACGTGGACCTGATTCAATTAATGGGTGGTGTAACAATGAGGGCTGAAAAAGAACTGGATTCCATTCCCCCACCAAGTATTGAAAACCTGCACATCCCCATCTATAAAAAGCTGTGCAAGGAGTTTGGATCCAAATACTTGTTGCAGGCTGCCATGGAATCTGGTGACGAAGCATTTGAGATTGCTGTTTCAGAGGTTTTAGTGTCACAGCTCCAGAAATCTTTAGTAAGGTCAAAGAATTCTGGGATGATACGGAGAGTTGTCAAGGATGGTAAACTTTCTCCAGTGCGTGAGATTCCAACACCAGAGTCCCCCAGTGAAGAAAGTAATGAACAAAAAATACCCCTGCCTTCAAGCACATCACCAGCCAGTACTCTCAAGAAGAGTACTGGCTGGTTTTCTCGTCTTTTCAACACGCTCAATAGAGCCCTGGACAGTGACATTCACAGACTTGACTATACAGTGACAAACCCACCCGTCTGGACAAACCCTGTTCTGTAATTTTTATCTTGAAAACTGATCTGAGGCTCATTTCTCAAGATAAAAATAAATGCAATGTAGGGCTTGTTAAAATACCTCTTAGAAAGTTAAGTTAACAAAGGAGATCTGGAATTTTAAAAAGACCTACAAACAATCATCTTTTCAAAAGTTGGGACATGTGCAACTATTTAAAAATAGTGCACAGATAATGATTATTGGACACATAAGCTGTAATGTTAAATGTAATACATTGGATAATTGAAAAAAATGCTAATTTGCTTTCTTCAAAACACAAGGTAAGACAAGAGTACACTCACCATGTGTCTGTCACTGGCCAGTTGTTAATGTCTGACTGTGTCCATCCTAAATTAGCTCAGCTTGTTTAAACTAGTGTCCAGAATACTTTTGTGATCTGAATGAATGTACCAACTTTTTGGAAAGATGGTTCTCTTTTCCATCACCCCCAACCGGTCGCGGCAGATGGCCCCGCCCCTTCCTGAACCTGGTTCTGCCGGTTTCTTCCTGTTAAAAGGGAGTTTTTCCTTCCCGCTGTCGCCACGTGCTTGTTCATAGGGGATCATCTGATTGTTGGAGGGGTTTTTTTGTAGGGTCTTTGCCTATGGTGCTATATCTCTATAACATCGTACTGAATTCTAAGCACCATAGAGGTTCTGTGGGTGATCATCAGAGGAAGGTTTAGGAGTATTTTGCTCCCTCAGCCGCTCTCTGGGGTTCATCCTGTGTTCCAGGCTTTCCTCCAGATTCTCCTATTGGAAATTCCAAATTTATTACAAAAAACAATTGGAAAATAAAAGACAACAACAACTGAAAAATAACTTGGATCTGTTTTTTTCTTTCTGACTATTTTTAAAGCTTTACGGCTGCTGCATGTTTTAATTACTGTGAGAATAGGCTCTGATTTCAGTGGAGATTCAGTTTATTCAGCGCCACAAACATGCTTGTAGACGTTTTTTTCACCATTTCACAATTATTCTGTTTGTTGTTAATTTAAAAAGTAAATAATAATCTAACAGTTATAGCAGTATTGTGCAAAAGTCTTGAACTACCCCATTTTTTAATAGCAACATAAACACACATACATAGT
>NW_024587733.1:0-1788 GCF_018398535.1 Haplochromis burtoni
TTTTTTTATCAAAGTGTGAAACCTGGGATCCCCCATGTTTCCAGACTTAATAAAAAGAAACTCAAAAGCTTACCTTTACATGTACACCTGACCGTCTCTCCCCTGCAACGGTGGTTTCTTGCTTCTGCTATGATTACTGTGCTACTCACTCGTTTATCCAATCTGTTACTGCCATCTACTGGCGGAACTTGATATTGCATCACCGCTACATCAGGCGAGTGCAAACGTTTTTAAAGGTGCAGTCAGTCGTTTGTTTGTTTTTTACAGAAAAAAGGAAGAAAATTGTTCTCATAAATATACAATCATAAATATGTTAGTGTGTAATTATTTCTTTCAGAAAATGATTAATTCTCATAAACTTTGAAATGAACCATTAAAAATATATTGAAGTGGGTAACAGTTTGTGTAATCTGACACATCTACAGTACAGTAGCACATTGTAGTACTATGTTAATTTTTAGGCTGTAGTTGCAGTGTTTTGATTTAAATATTGTATGAGGTGCTGAGCCACTTTTACATATATCGATACTTAGTGTCAGTTGTAATCTACTATATAGGTTTGTAATGTACAGTACACTCAGTTTCTTAAAATCAACAATATACTTTATATTTAAGTAATGTAAAATATATTTTTGTTTCTTCATGTTATTAATAATTATAAAATGGATAAGAATGTTGTTAAAACTATCCAGAAGTGAATTTACGCTGCTGTGTTATAAAAGTCCTAATTAGGGGGTTTCCTTCTAAAAACCATCATGAATGAGGAAGTGTTAATTGTGTTAAAGCTGCATGCGGTTTATCTTTAGGCCCACTGACATTAGTTCTGTTTTCAGCCTTTCCTGTGAGAATATTCAGCTGTAAAGACTCATACAATCAACTTTTTGATTAGTGATTGATTGTATGTCAGTCATGGTGTTGGCAGAAGTTGGATTTTTCTTTTTGGGTTTCATTCTTTACCTCTCAGGTAGGAATTACTATTTCTTCTTCTTATGATGACTGAAGACTGAAAAAAAATGTTTCAATAGTAGAAAATTTCTGGAAAGTTATTAAAGGGTGTAAGAAAACATGTGATTCACTGTTAAGTAAGAGGATGTTAAGCTCTTGAAATGTATCAAAGTCTGGTGCAATTTTACCATCATTGAATGGATGGCACAGAGTAGAAAGGTGTGTAAACAAGATACATTTGCACACATTTGCTAATGAATGTTCTGTTAAAGCATTTCAGGGAAAACTAAACAGCAACCAAACAGGAATCTTTGCCAAGGTGAGCTGTGTGATGAGCAGGGGTAGGACCCAAACCCAGGACTCAGAGATGGAATAGTTAACTGAAAGTGGCAGCTTTATTGGTTGAGAAAGCAAACTAAAAACTAGGAAAAGTACAAAGAAACACCAAACAAAGCATAAAAAAGATAAACTACAAATAAAGACTCTGTTGTCTATAGAACTCATGACTAGATGTAAACAAGAGACCACACACACCTCACTAAACACCGTGCTAATCTGGAGGACACGATGAGAGACAGGGGAACGGTGAAGAGTTAAATACTTGCATGATAACAAGGCGATCGGAAACAGGAGGGCACACTGCTGGAACAAATCAAAAATAATGAAACAGAGCAAGTGAAAGGGGACACAATGGATACAGGACAAGAGACTATCAGCCTGTTTAATAGCATTTAGCTGGTTATGGTTTTCTCATTCAATCTTGTGTCTGTGTCTTGTCTGTATGTTTGAGTCTGTGTCTCGGTGTTAGTCATTTCCTGTTTTTTATAGTCTCTTGTCTTTTGT
>NW_024587734.1:0-1788 GCF_018398535.1 Haplochromis burtoni
GTACGTACCTGGGCCCGCCTACTACGCTTGCAAAGGTAAAATGATTGGCTGGAATCCAAAGTGTATGACATCTCAGGAAAAAAAAAGCACAGAAATAAAACACCGAAATGTGCGCTGCTTTTCGGTCTGGTTGCCATCATGGCACCGGATACCGGTACCCATCCCTTGTCGTTAACAGCAGTGGCTCAGTGAAAGAGGAGAATGGAAACTGTCCATTTTATTTGCACTAATAAATTCAGCTCAGTCGCAGCTGCGAGCATTGTTCTTTGTTTTCTTCCACATCATTAATATCAGTGTTTCCTAGAAATATTGTGATATAATTTCAAGGCCAGATTGCCCACTCCTATTGTAGATGATGGACTTTATAGTGATACTTTTTCAAAATAAAACCCTCCAGTTCATCTTTGGATGTTTCAAGATTCTTTAATTTAAAGTGATTAGATTTTCAAAATAAGATGCCCCAAAACCAAGTTGGTCCAATTTAGTTACTCTGCAACTATTATCGGCTATCTACCTTAGCCAACTGGCTACATATGTTTAAATTAATAAATATACTACATATACAGCATTTATATTGATACATATATAGCAGGCCATGATCTCACCAGTTTCTGAAGAAAGAGTTAAAAGTGCGTTCCTTAAGCTGTTGTAGATAACTGTGAGGTGCATATTTAAAATGTGGACTGTGACCTGTTCAGCCTGCTCTTTTATTTCCTTATTTTAGTGTAGCTAAAGCAACATGTTAGTTCTACTTCTAGTAATTAGATTATTCAGATGTGTTCGTTTTTGTCCTATTTGTGCTTTTTAAAAATATGTCTTACTTTCCCAATCTGTAATTAAATGGTCAATGCTATTCTTAAAATGTATGCTAGGTGGAAAAAAACAACAACTATGAAATAGATAAATCAGAGTGATGGTATTCAAATGAACTGTTATTTTTAATTCATTTAACCTATACTTGACCTGATGGTTAAATTGCAGGCATCGGATCAAGTAAATGTGTTGGTGAGAAAAAGTGGTGTGATTGCTGTCAGCTGGTAACAATAAAAATAATAAACAAAGAAATCCTCATGATTAGATACAAAAACAGATACAAAAACAAGGACGTGCTGATTTTTTGTCGATTCTGGAAGATTTTCACGTTTCAGTTTAGAAGATTTCAAAGTTTTTGTCATCATCTGTTAAACAGATGTTTAATCTTTAAGACTCTTAATCTGGATCTTAAATTTTTTTTTTGTCAAATCTGATGAGTAATTTTAAAAAATTAAATACAAATGAGCAATTTAAAATCATGGAGGTCAAAATGACAGCACTCGTCTGTTTTCCACACTGTAATATACAGCATATTGATTACACCCACACAGCCTGAGGTTCATCTCAGCCAATGGGATTCATTCTGCCCCCAGCTGGAGCTTTGCCTCGGGCAGCAGAGCTTCTGTCTTCTTCCAGCTTTCATTGATTTTAGGCTGAATTCCCTTACAGTGGCTGATGGCTGCAGCCACATCATCAGCACGCAGTGAGGAGGTCAAAGGTCAAATTGATGAAGTGACTTGAAAACAAAAGGAAAGGACACGGAGACACGCGGGTCCTCTGCTCACGTGTGAAGCCCTCAGGGACAATCAATTATTGAGCGAGCCAACCAGAGCTCAGCCTGGCCTGTGTGTGTGTGTGTGTGTGTGTGTGTGTGTGTGTGTGTGTGTGTAGGAGAATATGCCACCCAACCTCAGGCAGCACAAAGATATTCATTACAGGACAACACGTCCCTCGAAGGGAGAGAGAAGCATGTTT
>NW_024587735.1:0-1787 GCF_018398535.1 Haplochromis burtoni
ATTCAGCTGAATATCTCTCAATGAATAACAAACTTTCCTCAATAACCGAGGAGAGAGACCTTCTAAATGCAACTGTCTCTGTAGTGAGTAACCAACTTTCTTCTATGACTGAGGAGAGAGACCTGCTGAAGGCCAACCTCACTGAAATGACCAAAGAGCTGGAGAGACTGCAGAGTTTATTCAACCAGAGTGAGTCCTTGTCTGAGCTGTTGTGTGTCTTTGTAAAAGATTTTACACTGAAATTCAGTGATTCCGTTTTCCAGTGATAGATGGAAATATTTTCTCAATATATCTGAACTGACAGAAATTTAAGAAAACAAACTTTAATCTTCATGGATATGTTTCACATGAATCATTGTCATCATTGTTGCATCTTCTCTGCATTGCAGTGTCAGTGCCACAAGATGTTTTATATATAGATAGTATAAAATATAGATTTCAGTTAATTAACAGAGACCAAATAAAGAATTGCCGAATGTTCCATGTTGGTCTTTAATATTTCTTATTTGATGTTTCTTTCAGAGAAAACCTGTCCTACAGGATGGAGAAAGTTCAGTTGTAGCTGTTATCTCCTGTCTGAAAACTCTGGTTCCTGGCAATCAGCTAGAAAACACTGCACAGACCAAGGAGCAGATCTGGTGGTGATAGACAGCCCTGAAGAACAGGTACAAAGTGCATGCGTGTGTTGTATTGTGTTTTTAATTGAATATTAAAATTCAAACACCCCATTGTTATGAACATGAATTTGCCCAGTTAGAAAAAAAAAGTGCTTCCATAAAAATTTTATAATGTGGTTAGTTTAACAGCCATGATTCAGTCTCTCTGGACACCCAGTATAACTAGCAAAATTCATTTTGTGAGTAAATACAGAATGTAGTTAAACTTTTTTCTTCTTAGGTGAACAATAAAAATCATCAAAATCATTCATCTAATTGTGAAAATCTGTCAAATCCCCGAGTATAGGTGGATCAAAGTTGCAACAACTTGTAAAGGTTGAGGAGAATGCTTTTTTTTAGGGGGCAACAACCTTACAACTAGTGAACAAAGCTGTGTGGTGGTATAGCAAGGAAAATATAACAGACTATAAGAAGATGCAGCATGCACACAGGTTATTCCCCCATTACACTGAAACAATTGGGTATGACGGTGATGAGAATCTGTAGCCAAAGGGGCAGAAATAAAAGGAGTCTAGTGATTAATAACATGAATGTTTGTGTGCTTGTTGAGCAGATCTTCATTGCTTCATTCACCCAGAAACGGACTTGGGTTGGTTTAAATGACATAGAACAAGAGGGAACATGGAAATGGGTAGACGGAACGCCTCTGACTCTGCAGTAAGTCTTCATGTTCATCCAATATATTTAAAATATTTATAATAGTCGTTGAACATGCAGAATAACTTCATTGATGAATTTAAATATTATTACAATCACAGGAACTGGCTTGTTTTGGGATGGGGGGATTGTTGTTATCCATAATTCACAATGGGTTAAACATGCTAGTAAATCAGTTGTCATTGATTTGAAAAATGTTTCCATGTTTTAAAGCTAATTAAAAGCTAATAATTCTGTTGTTTACTGACCCACCAGGTACTGGGCATCTGGTCAACCTGACAATGCATTTCCTAAAGAGAACTGTGCTCATATCAGATTTTATGAAAACACTTCCTGGAATGATTTTCCATGTCAAAATTCTCTCCAGTGGGTCTGTGAAAAACTATTTTAACACCACTGACTATTTTCTTATATGTGTACATATTCCTAAAATTAGACTATGACTAATATTTT
>NW_024587736.1:0-1787 GCF_018398535.1 Haplochromis burtoni
TTTAACTTGCAAGCTCCGTTGCAGCTCACCTCCACCTCACCTTCTACTTAACACTCTTTTTTGTTTGTTTGTTTTTTTAGTTAATAGGTAAAGGGGCGATGTGGCTGATTATTTTTCTTGGTCTTTCTAGGTTGAAGTGGAGCAATATTTTTGTTGTCACCAAATACATATTCCACATAAAGATGACAACTTACAGTAGCACCTATTTGATGTCACTATTCAATTTTTCTGCAGAGACCATGAATTGCATTCAGTGATTTATTGCTTTTTGTAGTGTACGTGTTGTAAACAGGGATTTCTGTAATATTTTGCATGAAAGCTCCAGTTTGGTTAAGATTAGAGAGAGAGATTATCCTAGGAAGAGTAGGAAATGATACAGGTGGGGTGCATGGTCAGGGCATAATGAAGTTTTTTTTCTGTGTTAGCCTGACAATAGACAAGACCCAAACTTGTGGCAAAAACAAGTACAACAACACAGAGAGCCTCATTCTGACACTGTTGTGTCTCCCTTCCCAATTTAATGGCAAATGCAAGAGGCGATTCAAAGGATAAAACATGGACTAATATAAGATTCCACAAGACCCAAACTTGTGGCAAAAACAAGTACAAGTTTAGATGCTACAGCTGTTTAAATAAAGTGTAAGAAGTGGCCTGGGCCGGATTATCCAGTAGGCATGTCCAGGGGCCCATGCGCAGTTGGTTCATCCAGGAGTCATTCATTTTTCCTGCCTCTTTCTCACCTACACTGCTGAGGCTAGTGTGGGCTGAGTACTTCCAGTACTTTGCCAGAAAATTGGCATTTTTTTTATTCAACAAATTTAGGATGAAAACACTGCAGTTAGTTTTTGAGACGTTCAGATGTTCAAGCTAAGTGGGAGGTAAAACATAGTAGCAGCAGCTCACTATCACAGTGGATTTATATCACAAGACTTTGAAGGTGCCAAAAGCTGCCCTCCCTAGAGGACGACCTGCTGCAGCTCCCAGCAGAAGAAGCGAGTGAAGGTGTGTTGTGAGGGTTACTTTTTTCAGTAGGATACAGTCAGTACTCTTCATCCTGTGTACACATTCCTTTATGTGTCTGATGAGAGAGGGGGGGATCGTAGAAACTAGCTGGCTGGGGTTCACCGAAAGATTTGTGGCCGGGGACACGTGTAACCTGGTGACATGGTTGTGAAGGTACCAGCTTGGTTGCAGATCTGAAAACGAAGAGCACAGCTGGTGGGCTTTTATTTTGTAGGAACTGAGGGGAAACAGCGTTGTATGTTGGTTGACTTGCGGGGGGTGGACAGAGCAGCAAGCCGTTTGAAATCCCCTCTAACGGAGCAGAGGGCGAGAGGGTCTATTCCTGCAGTCCAGCTCAAACATGGCGGGCTGTGGAGGAGACGTGATGTGCTCGTGGTCCGGACCTAAGACCCACGGCACATCCTCAACCCCGGCGTCCGAAGAGGGGGAGCTGAGGAAGAGAAGGAGAGCTTTCTGCCTGACCAGGATGAAGTCCCGTAACAGCTCCGAGAAGCATCAGCATCATCATGAGCCCGCGAACAACAACAACAACACGCCGTTCATGATCCACTGCAAGGAGATCAAACACATCTGCAGCAACTGCCGAGGAGCCGAGCCGCTGGACGGTGAGACGCTTCAGGTTGCTTTGAGAGCAGGAGGAGGAGGAGGAGGAGGAGGCGTACTCCTGCTTTTTAAATGATTGTGCTCATCGCTCCCTGCTCCTGTGGGGGTCGGGGTCAGCGCTCAGATCAGATCCCTGTATTGAATCTGTTTTACTTTACAGT
>NW_024587737.1:0-1786 GCF_018398535.1 Haplochromis burtoni
GTTTTTACTGTATGAGTAGTCTATTAAATTAGGTAATCTACTTGTATTTGTTGATGAGTGCCTATCTTTTATGAAACCAGTTTGGTCAGGATGAATTAGATGGGGGGGGGATTATCTTCTCTAATCTTTTTGAGAGAGCTTTGCAGATTATTTTGCGATCTACATTTATAAGGGATATTAGACGATAGCTTGAGGGAAATACAGGGTCTTCCTGGTTTTAGCAGGAGACTAATGTTGGCAGCATTCATATTTGGTGGTATCTGCCATTTTCCTTGATGTCCTTAAACATTCTGTGGAATACTGGTCCCAAAAATGTCCAGATTTCTTTGTAGAATTCTGCAGGAAAGCCACCTGGACCTGGAGCCTTATTATTGGGCTACTTATCAGGGTTTCCTGTAGTTTACCTGGCGTCAGTGGCGAATCCAGTAACATTGCCTGACTGTCTAGTAATTTTGGAAGAGTTACGTTGTCAAGAAACTGATCAATTTCATTTTTAGACGGGTTTATTTGTGGTGAATATAAAGTTTCATAGTAATCCTTAAAAATGTTAATTCTTTCAGGGTCATATATTGTGTTCCCAGACAAATCTTTAACAGCACATATAGTTGTTTTTTCTTCACTTATTTTTAACTGTTTAGCTAGAAATCGACTGGAATTGTTACTGTGTTCAAAATTCTGCAAGTGAAGTCTTTGTACAAGGAATTGAGGTTTTTTTTATTAATAAATTCATTTCATTCTAATTTTGTTTTGCATATTTTGTCTTGGTCCATAAGGATTTTATGTTTTTTTCTAGTTCCTGAATATTTTTGTTTTCTTCTTTCTTTTTATTTGATGAGAAAGAAATTATTTTACCTCTCATCACAGCTTTCCCTGCTTCCCAGAGAACAGATGCTGATGTTCCAGGAGTGTCATTATAGTCTAAACATAAAGTCCACTCTTTTTTACAGGAAAACGCTGGCAGCTGGGGTTACCAGGGACTTCCTGTAAAAAATATAGTAGATAGCTTTACATACAAAATATGTAAACTGGTTTACAGTGAATGAAACTCACAACTGTTAAATCTACAAAAAAGAAGTTAATTTCACACAATTGTTGTATATTCATAGAATATTTCCTGTATTTTTTTTTACATGTAATAATTGCTTATTGTGGATCCATAAATTGTCAAATTAACAGGGAAATATCAAACAAAAAACAAATTTGAACTGGTAAAACAACTGTGAAACTGTGCATTTTAAGTGGAGCTGCTCTGTATATTATACATAAAATCTATTACTATGCTGTATTTTTATGTTTTAATGTAAAAGTTTAAATCATAAACCTACAAACTTCTTACTGCTATGCCTACACCTAAACATGCAAAAATACATCTTCAGAAAAGACAAGTGAGGAAAATATCACTTTTGGGAAATTTATTTTGCAGCCATCATCAATAAAACAATTGACAACAATTGGATGCATTTTTTTCAACTTGCACAACAGTCACACAATTCAATCAAAATGCTATAAAACTGTGGAACATTCCCGCAAAGCAACAACCATCTTCATGAAACAAGCATGTGGCAGACCCTCTACCAGAAACAGTTACATAGCAACCTGTTAAAACAAAATAGAATAGAATTAGAATAGAATTCAACTTTATTGTCATTGCACATGCACAGGTACAGGGCAACGAAATGCAGTTTGCATCCATCCAGAAGTGCTTTAGTGATATAGATATATTACAATATATATTAGCAATAATATAGATATGTGAGTATATTACAGAAATGGGTCTATTATGGTA
>NW_024587738.1:0-1783 GCF_018398535.1 Haplochromis burtoni
CATTCGGGTCGGTCTCCCAGGTTGAATCATAGTCGCAGTAGAATTCATCCGTCGTGTGAACTCGATACTCTGTGCTGTCAAACTCTTCCTCTTCTTCTTCCGACCTTGTCAGCTTCTTCCCTTCGTCAACTGCATTTTCCGTGCGTATTTCAGACTCATTTGGGTGTACCATAGAAACCTAAAAGGAATAAAGTAAAGAGCAAACCACGGCATTGTGCCATGTTTGTATCTCCAAGTTGCCTGTTATACAGTTGATCAATTCTTTTTCACGTTTTACATTCACAGAATACGAACTTAAAACGTTTGGTGAGAAACCTGCATGATCACCTGTTACTGTAAATGTTCATTTCTTTACTCACATTTTCATCAACGGTCTCAACTCGATCATTTTGAAAGTTATCTTGGTTAGACCTTGTCCACTTGGTCTCGGGCTCCTCACCATTATCTGAGGACCTCTTTAGTTCGGGACTAATAACCCTCTCTGCATCGTCAGGTGAATTCTTGAGTGCACGTGTGTTGTCATCGCTTGTTTCAGACTCATTTTTGTCTTTCTTTGAAAAAGTTAAAGGTCCAAACACCCTCTGTGTGCGGCGCACTATCCAATCCCGAAGCGAGCGAAACCCACTGTATCCAACCGTGGTGCCAGCTCCATGCTCTCTGCTGTCAAACTCTTCTTCTTCTGGCCCTGGCAGCTTCCTCCCGGACTCCCGGCCTTCGTCAGCCTCATGTTGACCCTCACTGACATCCCCCTCTTCGTCTTCAGAGAAACTTCTGAATGGATCTTCGTTTTCTGTGCTTGTTTTAGACTCATTACTGTCTACTTTCCTGTCCAAAGTTGAGTACGGCGAAGCAGAGCTCTTGTTTCTAAACCACGCCATTATGTTTATATCTCATAGTCTGTTTCACTTTCACTTTTCCCGTCCAAAGACAACTTCGCAGACAGAATACAGATATCATGTTCCCTTATAATTATATAAAAGGAGCACAGAAAAGAACATGCTAACTTTCTTTCTTCTTCTTCTTATGCTTATATAGGCAGGATATACATGATTAATATTATAGCGTAACTATTATGTATTTGTCTGCAGATCAAAGGGAGACTAATGTTTAGCACCGCCCACTGATGCAGGTCAGGGGCGTTTCCAGGATTTGTAAAATAAGGTGACACAGGGGTGAACAGAGCAGGGTGGCCACTGGCAGTGTTGGGGAGTAACGGAATACATGTACCGCCGTTACGTATTTAAAATACAAAATATGAGTAACTGTATTCTGTTACAGTTACCGTTTAAAAAGGTGGTATTCAGAATACAGTTACTTTGTTGAAATGAATGGATTACACGGGGGTCTTTTCCTGTTTCATACGTTAGGCTGTCCCCTCTCTCTTGTTGGTAATTCCACGCCGGTGGAAACCCAAACAAAACACGTATTAAGAGCCTCTAATGCCCGTGTCTCAATCTAGCGGCCCATGTCACCCCTACTTGCGGCCACATAATGACGTGAAGAAAATCAAAAAATTATTTAATATGAAAGCAATAGGCAAAGTGTTACAAGCATTGCCCTAAAGAATGTAGCCTCACGGGCAGTGTAGCCCAGTTGTAAGTACGCTATTAAGACTCGACTGTACACTGTGTTCGTGTTTTTCTCCGAAACAATAAGTTCCGTTGTATGGGGAGCCGTTTGTAAAGTGAAACATGCTGAAATTAACGGCAACATTTTTCCACATTTAGCTCAAAACAAGTCATTTTTAACAACATTTAGTAAAATATTTGTAACTTTTCATATT
>NW_024587739.1:0-1782 GCF_018398535.1 Haplochromis burtoni
CCTTGAGGTGAGCAAAAATCTGCATCTGCACAGGATCATTATCACTGTATAATCTGTCATGATCCTGGGTTTTTTTGCCCAGCATTTTCCATTTTCCTTGTGTTAGTTGTGGAGTTTCTGTCTGTTTATATTTATGTTCATAAGTCGCTTAAGTTTTCTTATCTTTAGGGTTCTCTTGGTCTTGTCTCTGTTTCCTCCCCAGCATCTCCTTTGTTATTGTGCCTCCCCGTGCAGTCTTTCATGTCTGGTTAGATGTGTTAAGTTCTGTCTCTCGCTCTCAATTTCCCAGTCGTGTCTCGGTCTTCATGTTTTTGCCTGTTCCCCAGCCATGTCTCCGTGTCTCTCTCACTCCACCTGTTGCCTGTGTTTCAGTGAGGACAGATTATTAGCAAGAATGAACATGATTTATTGCTGAATAAATCGGAGCTTAGACGCTGGTGGTGGAGATGAAGGTGTCTTGAATGGAGCTTGAGTGATGAGAGGTGGGGATGGGGATGAGTTGGATTGCACAACAGCATCTGCAAAGAAGAAAAACAGATGCACAGTGAGATTTAAAGTATGCGCTATGAATGCTGATTGGCCTGGAAAAGGCTGGAGAAGGTGATTGGACTAGACCAGTGATGACACAAACAGCTTGGAAACGTGGGAAAGTGGAAGAACAAAACTCAAGATTCCCAGCACCTGGAAGCAGATAGATGTGAGACCATCCATCTTCCTTGATGAACTTGCGCATAAGCTTCATTTACTCAGTCTGCATCATAGTGTGTGTTTCTTGTACTTCCTGTTTTACTTTGATAGTCTCCCGTCTCAGCATGTTCACTTTTGCCTCCCGTCTTTTTTGTTAGATCACGCTTAGCTGTGTTCCCACCTTCGTTTGCCCTTCGTTTGTGTGTATTTATGTCTGCATCTCCCCTCTGATTCTTGTCACAATCTTGCTCATTCCCTGGCTGTGTGCTCTGTCTGTTTCTTTGGTTCTAGTTCATTCCTGTTTTTGTTTTGTATTGCTTAAGTCCAGCAATAAACTCATAAATTTTTGAGTTCAGTTTTTGTCTGAGAGTTTGTGTTTTGGGTCCTCCATCCTGCCTGTTTCACAACACCATATGACATAACCTCTTAAGCCCCAATGCCAAACCGATCTCCTGTCTTTTGCCCCCTTATCTGGGGCGTATGGTCTTAAGAGGATAACCACTTTGCCAAGTTCCAGAAGAAGACCCAAACTGTCACACTTAAATGATTTCCAGGAAACGTTTGATGCACAGATGACACACAGATTGAGCTGTTTGGTCACAATGACAAGAAGTATGTTTGGAGGAGTTAAGCTTTCAAACCAAAGAACACTGTACGAGCTGTCAAGTAGCAGTGATAGCATTACCTGTTTTGCTTCTCCTGGTACTGGTACATTGCACAAACCAGATGAAATAATGAATGAGGTTTATTGTATCTCCAAATTCTTCAACTTCACCTTTAGTGAATAGCTAGACAGCTGAAACTTGGACACAATTGACTGCTCCAACAAGACAATGATCCCAAACACAAACTAAAACTGAATGGATAAGGCAGGCTTACATTACTTTCTGAAAGCCTTGTTCTTAATTCTATTGAAAATGTCTTACTTCAACCTTAATTCTACCAATTCTGCTAAGAAGAATGGTCAAATAAATGACCTGAAACCCTGCCTCTCTTCTCTACTCCCACTCATCTCTGCTATCATTCAACTTTAACAACCTCCTTCTAATCTAACCTCCATTTCTAAAATACTTGAAAAAACGGTGCAGCTCAACT
>NW_024587740.1:0-1781 GCF_018398535.1 Haplochromis burtoni
GGGTACCCTGCTGCGCGTCCATATCCATAAGTAAAGCAGAGGGAGCCTGACCATGTGTCACACATTTGAAGAGTTGGGAGTGAGAACGTGTTGTCATGTGATCTCCTGGATGAGTCATCAGTGTGCTCTTAAGAGTAATTTTAGTAGGCCGTGCACTCCTGGGAAGGTTCACCACTGTTTTCTGCATTTGTAGAAGATGACTCTCAACGTTTTTCACTGGAGTCCTAAAGCTTTAGAAATGGCTTTGTTACACTTCCTGACTGATAGATGAATTTGTTTCTCACCTCTTTACTTTTTAAAAGATAGTGAAGCAGTGAAGACAGACAGGAAAGTGGAGAAAGAGACGGGTGGAGAAGACATGCAGCAAAGGGCCGGCACAGCACTGTAAAGGACGCAATACATCTGTAAGACATACAGTGTTGTGACTGCATCATGTTGAACTCCACATGGCCCCTCATTAAAGAGCGTTTCTGATTTATTCAGTTACTTTCGCAGGGGGAAAGACGTCGCTGACATTTCAGTGCTACTCCTGCTGTGATCCTCAAATACATCATCACAAGAGAGAATTTCTAATACATTGTGCTGTTATTTTGGATTTCCTCTCCCTTCTTGACTCTAAGCTTTCCCTGTCCGTCCCTTTATCTTTTCATCTTTCTGCTCATCTCTTTGCTCTCTTGTTCTTCCCCCTACTCTTACCAAGTCTTCCAATGTAGCGTTGCTTGTGAGAAATACGTCGCCACTGGGAGAAAAGAACGGTTGCTGTTACTCTTTTGAAGCATCACATGGCTTACAGCGTAGGGCGACTGCACTGATCAGAGAGAAAGATAGAGTGAGGGGGGAGATTAAAAGAAAGAGACAATTGTAAAGGAGACGGATGCAGGCAAGGAGGGGGAGACAGAAAAAGAGATAACATAGATATGAAGAGAAAGGACGTCAAAGTTAGAAGAAAACATGCATGAGAAATTATGCACAATGAAAAATTTGTAAAAACAAAATAGAGAAGAAAAAAGAGTGCAAAGGAAAGTTTTAATATCTTAGAGGCTGTGCAGAGAGGGAGATCACAGGGTTTGAGATGAGTATGAGAGAAAATACCTCAAGGAGGAATCTTCGTCTTCCTCCTCCTTATCTGCTGTTCCCAGGGTTTATGGGGAGCTTAGCAGAAGATTCCCAACTCTATAGAACATTCACAGCATCATGCAGAAGTAGGGGAGAAGAAGGAAAGTGAGGAGTGAGGGGTGAGAGGAGAGGAGAGGAGAGGACAAAAAAAGAAAAAGATGGGAGCATATTTTTTTAATTTTGGAAGATAGTTTCATTAAATTTGATTTGAGTCTGTCCGGTACCCGAGTCCTTACATGTACCTCTCTCCCCAAGTGTACCATCTGTATCTGTCGTCCAATCATAGAGTGCCCCAAAATGTTTAGAGAAGGTGAATAATTCTAGTCCCAGAATAAACAAATAGTGAAAGACAGTTTTATTGTTACTGCCATCAAATCATCCTTATAGGTCCAAATTTGTCCACAAGTGAAGCTCAAAGACAAGGCCTCAACAGTAAGTTATGTTGTTGTGTTTTGTGGGGTACATAATTAAAAACCTCATAAGTCATAATCATAGCATGTTTTCGTTCTTCAAAATAGTTTAAGAAGAGAAACTGTTTGAGTCGACTTTTTCTGGTCATGTAACCATGGTTGTCCTCTCAGGCATACATGAGAGATTGTTGTTGTACATAAACGTCACTGGGCTCAACTTTTAGTTCTTCAGCGAGCCTGACGAACTCGGCAGCT
>NW_024587741.1:0-1779 GCF_018398535.1 Haplochromis burtoni
CCTAATATATCTTATATGTAACATATTTGAGTTTTTTAGCTACTGATGTGGGTTATATACATCAATCAGCTCTACTTGGTATTCAGGTGTGTGTGTGTGTGTTAGAGGCCTTCTGTGGTCTGTTTATGGTAGATTCCAGTGCCTTACATGCATATTCATAACAGGAAATGGGAATGATGCCCAAATATGGAAGAATGCGGCTTACACGAACAAGACGATGTCTGTCAGAGTTAAGTCAAGAAATGCTGGCATGCAGAAATACTCCCACGTACACAGAGTCTCTTTAATGCTAATAATTGTAGGTACAAAACTTCAAATCAATTTTAATCAAAGAGGGAAGCTAGCTGCACCACGAGGTATGTGACCTTAGATGTTTGCACTTTTCTTTCTTCCCTCCACCTCATTCTCGCTCTATTTTTTACCCTCCGGCTACCTTCTGGCTGTCCCTTGAGGCGTCTTGGTTAAATGTGCTTCTGCTGGGCCAGTTGTGGTTTGTTTGTGTCTATATGTGTGTATGTGTGTGCATTTTGTTCAGTAAGTTTGTGTTGAGGCTAATAACTGTATTAACAGTTATGGAATTATAGACCATTTGGAGGACAAGAAAACAGGGTGTGGGAAGATGAACTTAGAACCAGGTACGATAGACAGACAGATAGATAGATATATAGAGTACAGAGAAGCCACTCCCCTGTCAGCCTTTACAGGCAAATTTCCCTTGAGGACCATCAAATGTAGCTTGGGACGACAGATGGAGCAGACAAGGGAGTATTTCTTTTCCAAATTTGGTGGTGTGTCTGTTGGACTTGTTTGGGGTAAAACACAAGAGAGACAACACAAGTGAATTTTGTTATTGATGTTTTTGCATTTCACAATCTCATGGCATTGTCATGACAAATAAAATTAACTGCGGTGTAAAGGGCTGATGCAAAACAAAAAAGGACTAGGTCCTCTGTAGTTGGTTCACTGTGTAATCCAGGATTTAAAAAATCTGTCACTTATGTTTGTGAGATACCTTGTCGTGTCGGTGCCGATGTAATATTAAATGCCAGGTCTTCTTTTAAAGAGCAAAATGCTCGTGTGCCACTCTCATCATAACCTCTGTGCCTCTCAGTATGAACTCCTGTGGACGCCTTGTGCATATCCGCGTGATGCGAGCAGCTTTGGTAAAAAACCATCCATCTCAGCTTTGCCCTGTTCACAGGTGTGTTACATCCTCCTTGCAGATGATGTGATAGTTGCAAAAGCTGTAAAAGAACAGTGATGGTATAACTGACAGAAATAAGTCAAGATGATGGAGGGATGGTAGGTTTTCAGAGCACGGAGGAGACATCAGTCTTGGTGCACTATGAATAGACCTCTGCAGCTGTCCTGCCTTCTCACTCAATAACACACACACAGACACACAGACAGACACAAACATACACACATACACTTACATGCAAAGGCTTGTCCTGGGTGGCCACAAATGAATGGCTGCAGCTGCCCTTAAGATTTGCCCAGGACCTGATCTTAGCATCAAGGCACTCTGCAAGTTCAAGAGTAAGGCTTATTCTTCCCTTCAGGCCACTGAATGCTGAACACATTATGGAAACCATTAGACTGCTGTGTTTAAACCCCTGTTTGTCTGTGTTGTTTTGGTATGTTTACACAGCATACTGGGAGGAAAAAAAGGGCTTAAGACTGGTAGTCTGACACCAGTGTGTTTGACGAACTACAGCCAAATAAAATGATCAAGTGTGGTGCTGAACTAAACCATAAACAGTATAAAAGATGGACGTA
>NW_024587742.1:0-1778 GCF_018398535.1 Haplochromis burtoni
CCAAAGACAGACAGAGGGAACATGGAAGTGGGAACAGGGCAGGCACAGAACAAAAACCTAACAAATGGCAAATCATAACGGAATACATACTCAGAATAAACAAAAGCATAAAGAAACACAGAACACTGAGTGGCAGACTCAGGACCATGACAACCTGGCTCAAGAGTAAATTGCAAAGTGGATATCTGACACCCTCTGCTGTTCTGGGCTTCACAGCAATAGATCCCACTGTGTTCAGGTCCAATGTTAGAGATGGTGAAGATTTGACCTGATGCTTTATGTAACTTTTCATACTCCTTGTACCAGGTGTAATTAGCTGCTGGGTTAGCATCACTGCTACAGGTCAGATTCACAGAGCTACCCTCTACTATTTCACCAGAGGGACTCAGTGATATAGTGGTGAACCTAGGAGCATCTACAAAACAGGAAAAAACCAATATACATTTACTGACATCTTTTAAACATTGTCAAGAAGTATTGTTACAGCTTTGGACTGCTAAAAAACTTTTACATTGCACATCAATGTGTAGAGTCATAAAGGTTGCGCATCCATAATCAGTGGATTTATTCTTCTCACTGTGACAGGTAGGCCTGCTGTATATCACCCCGTGTGTTTCTGATACTAATCTACTAGAGTAACTAGAAGTAAGAGAAAATTTTAATTGAGTCACTTATTCTGAGTTCAAAGTTGTTTTTTTGTTATGTTTTATTTAATTTCTACAAATGTTGTATGAAATACTTTCTGTCATTAAAGCTGGGCACTACCAAGCATTCTTCTTTGATTAATCACTAAAAGTAAACATTATGGGTATATTGGAATCCTTTTCTGTGAAATAACAACACTGAGAAGTTTGTCAAATTTTTTGTAATCTAATCATTTAATTTTCTGTGTTGTTTTATTCCAACACCATACATGTAGGTGGGCAGTAATGGTCATGTCCTTTTGTCATGAAACCGCTGTGTGGCAGGCAGCATTTGGAGCTAAGTGCAAGATTTGTGAGACAAGAAACAAACTCAAAACAACTTTAATGGTGAAATCTTTCAAAATACAAAAATGCAAAACAAGGCAGGGCTGGGGCTACAAAAACAAAACTAGCCCTCCTGTCGTGTTCACCTTCTGTCCCATACTTTAGTGTTCCCAGTCAGAATTGATTGGTCTGTTTTAACTTCACTTAAATTAGCACAAAAAACATTTCTCACCACCAAATTCAGTTCAGTAGATCGTTCAGTGGGTCATCCAGTCAGTGAGTGAGTGGATTCCCATTCATTTCCTATGGTGGTCCTTTTGACCGGGAACACCACAGATGTAACAAGGTTGTAACAAACATACAAAATTCAATGAAAGCGGTGATCATCACGTTTATATGTTCAAGTGCATAGTGTCCAGGATATCATCATCATCATCATCATCATCATCATCATCATCATCGTTTATTGATATAGCACTTTAAAAAACGCACCAGGCAGACCAAAGTGCTGAACAATACAGAAACAAAGAAAAGCAAAACAGAGTATAAAATAATAAGGAAAGATGTCAGTTTCCCACCGAGGTAAAAGCCAGGGAATAAAAATAGGTTTTCAATCTGGACTTAAAGACCTGCACTGAAGACGCTTGTCTAATATGAAGAGGAAGGTTGTTCCAAAGCATCGGAGCCCAGGATATCATAATACCTTGAGGCAATCACATGTAAAACACAATATTTATGAGTGTTTTAAGTTGTAAATCATTCAGATTTGACCCAAACATGACAGGAAGGCTAGCAATCTAGGGAAACAGA
>NW_024587743.1:0-1776 GCF_018398535.1 Haplochromis burtoni
TTTCACCTCTGCACACAGTAAACCGTCTCTACAGTCAGCTGACTGTCCATGTTAAAGTATAAGATGGACACAAGTACTCACAGCCCCGACACTCATGTTTGTTCAGCTGTGCACACTGATCGTCTGTCAGTAAGGTCTGCAATCTGGGCAATCTTCTGCGCCTCTCATCTAGTACCTACTCGGCTGAGCTCAACCTAGTTTCTAGGGTTTTCCATCAGGGAGTAGTACCTGGTACCAGGTACTTTTTTAGCAAATGCTGGCCTGGCTTTCCAACCGAGCAGAGTCAGTCTAAAAATGTGACATCAAAAGCCCCCGATTGGCCAGCCAGCGGTGTCATTAGATGAATCACGAGTTAGATGAAACCTGGCATTTCTGAAAGTCGGCAACAAGGGTCACCTACAAACTGACATCCTGGTGCTCGAGTCTGACAAACACCCACAGACCAAGCAGCGGGTATACCATCGCCTCAATGTCCTCCATTGTGTTTGTAGCACATAGACACATGGGATGTTGGTTGTGTTCCCATGACAACCCCACACATATTGAGGTGAAACTCAAATGTAATAGAGCACAACACCAAACAGAGGCGGGCTCAGGCGAGTGGGTGCTAAAGGAAACCAGCTACGACAGCCCGCCTGGAGTTTGCCCAAAGGCCTGTGAAGGACTCTCTGAAGGAAAAGACGAATGAGACATAACCTGGTCCAAAAGTGTGCTGGACATCGAGCTTGGGAGGAGGTTCATCTTCTGCAGTGTTGGGGAGTAACGGAATACATGTACCGCCGTTACGTATTTAAAATACAAAATATGAGTAACTGTATTCCGTTACAGTTACCGTTTAAAAAGGTGGTATTCAGAATACAGTTACTTTGTTGAAATAAATGGATTACACTGCGGTACTTTCCTGTTTCATATTGTCGCGGGTCAGGACTGTTTGGGTTTGTAAGTAAGCTATTAAGACTCGACTGTACGCTGTGTTCGTGTTTTCCTCTGAAACAATAAGTTCCGTTGGAGCAGCCTTTCAACGCCTCTCTCTGTCTCTCGCAAGCAAAGTTGACCCACACAACAAAATAAAGCTATTTCTTTGGCTACGAGCCCGACACGGAACACGCATTAGTCAGATCAGATATGTGTGATATGACCAAAATCTCATATCCGGATATAAGAATTCTATCGTCCGATAAGGATATAAATCACAAAACTGTAACATTTTCTGTAAATTCTGTGAATCTCGGGCAGCTCGACTTGTGTGAAGTGTTTCCAGCTGCGCGTCCTTTACCTGGAGTCGAGTGTTTTAACGAAGCGTGAAACGATGCATTTTTAGACATAAGTTGTAACGACTGCCGTTTTCTTTGTATTTATTACACGGCGTTCTGCGGGGAGAAGCCTGTTCTAACGTCTGAGTCTAAGCTTTATTTTTTAGCACCTAGTGGCTCTTTTTTACTTCTCATCCGTAAATAGCCGTGGATCTTCAGTAATAGTAATAAATCACACAGCAATAGTACATTCACATAGTTGTAAAAAGCATGATAATATATTAAGTAATCCAAAGTATTCCGAATACGTTACTCTCATTGAGCTACGTAATGGAATATGTTACAAAATACATTTTGGGGCATGTAATCTGTAATGGAATACGTTTTAAAAAGTAACCTTCCCAACACCAAGGTCATTATCGTTAACGAAAACTAGAAGTGAAAAAACATTTTCGTTAGCGGAAATAAAAATAAAAAGGAAAATAACTACAACTGTAATGAGTGTTCACAAAGCTAAAATTAA
>NW_024587744.1:0-1775 GCF_018398535.1 Haplochromis burtoni
AATACTTTTTCTTCACACGCAAACTCCTAAATATGTTTCTGTTGCAGTTCTGTTTTTGTGTGAGAGAAACGTTCATGCTTACACTGATTAAACAAAGCATTGAAGCAAAGAATTTCCCTCAAGGACTTTTTGCAATCAAGTTAACCAAGGAATCTCTGCAGCTCTACAATAAAGAGCAAACTCACTGATAGGCTGGGCTCCTTTAACGAATGAATAAATACACTACCAATACATGTACCAACCTGTCTGAAGAGGACGTCTGTGTCCGTGCAGTACCTCTGCGTCTGTTCTCCTCCCTGCAGCACCACTACTGACTTTGGCACAACACCATCTTTGGCTTTCAGCCCCTGGCACAGTCGCCGTCGGTTCTCGGCAAAAAGGGCAGCAGACACCCTCAGGGTGTCATTGCCCAGCCAGTAGACAGGTCTGAAAGGACAGGAAGACAAAATATCTCAACGTGGCTCAGGGTGGAGTAGTGGCTGGAGAAAATGATGCATAGTTGGAGTCAAAATTAGAACTGCCCTGTATCAGCGAGCACAAGACTGCAAACACAATTACTAAACTTACCACACTGTTTGCATCATTCAGTTATTCTCTCATATCCTTATATGTATATAGCAAAAATTTATTGTCATGATTCACACAGTTAATGTTGTACCACTGTGGTAGTACACAGTGGAGCCATATGTCCCAAATCTGTCTATAATTGCAGTATAAATGATCAATTCTCAATTAATGTTAGGGCAAACCAGCAGCGCTCAGACAGAACATCAAAACCCTGCCTAATACCGTGCCGGCCTCCTTGTGTCAGCAAAAGTGGTCTGAACCATCAAAACATGGACTTTGCGCCCTACAGATTGTGGTGTTGGAACTTTAATATTGTGGTTGAGTGATGAAGATTTTATCTAATAATACATCACAGTCACTATAAAAAAAAGATTTATTCCAGAATAAATAGCAGGAGTAGATGACCTGCCGTCTTTTTAGTTCTATCTGGGAGTAATCCTCAGTACTATCAAACTTTTAAAGAGAGAGGTGAACGTTTGCCCGAGCTCCCTTCGGGAAGAGTTAAGACATAAGCTACAGACAGATAGACAGCCTTGTAAGTGGTAGGTCTTGGGTATAAATCTTGGTCTCTGGCTGTAGCTTGGCTGATAAGATTAAAAACCCAACATATCTGTACCAAAGGTTAATCTATAACTTCCTAGAATTTAATGGCTGATGGCTTTCAGTATCATTCCCGGTTGACTGAGTTTACTGGCTAAAGTGTGTATCTGCAACAAAATAGAGCCACTTCTATTATTGAGCAAGGCAGATAAAATCTATGAAACTGGAAGCCAACTATTCCACCCAACAAAAGCTCAGAAATAGGAATAATACCTTGTATAGTACAACTGTATCAATAATTTAAGATTAGAAAACCCTAAATTTGCGGGCAAAATTTCTATTGATGTGCTAGATTACATAATACTGTGAGGTGTCTCATCTGTTTGTTCCACACTCTGAAAATTGCCTGGGACACTCTAGCAGAGATAACTTTATATGTGCTGACTGCAGACTTTTTCATGATTACCACAGCAGATTATTTTATTGTTTTATAATGGTTAATAAGTCAGTCTGGGTTGTTTCACAATTGCAAGAAAATTGACCTTTGCTGAGATCAGCATAATACTACAAGGTGTACAAACTCGGAACAAGAAGACTGAAATGTAAGAATTAAAATCGTTTTAACCAATTTATAGCCTATAGCCTTGTAGCTAGCTAGTTTTTTTTTT
>NW_024587745.1:0-1775 GCF_018398535.1 Haplochromis burtoni
TTCCCCCGGATAAGCTGGAGGAGGTGGCTGGGGAGAGGGAGGTCTGGGCCTCTTTCCTTAGGCTGCTGCCCCCGTGACCCGGTCTCGGATAAGCGGATGAAGATGGATGGATGGATGGATGGATGGATGAATATTACGGTAAAATACTGGCAGCTGTAGTTGCCAGAATTTTACCGTGGAAAATATAGTGATAATGCAGAATACATAATGGTATACTTTGTTGAGAAATGTAAAAATCACAGTGAATTTTGGTTTTTGCACAATAATTACATTGAAATAAAAAACTAATATAATGTAAACCTGTTAAAATACAATTTTAATAAGCTTAATTACCGTCTCCTATTGACAAAGCACAGAAGAGCTGTATAATACAAAACATGTTTTTTAATTTCATAGTTCATATTTACAGTAAATTACTGGCAGCTGTTGCAGCCAGAATGTCATCTAAAAAAAATAAGCTCTATGACTTTGTTATAATTTGCTAGAAACATTAATGAAAAACCAGTAGAGACAATGATTAAATTAAATAGTTAATATTAAATAATCAAATTAATGACTAAAAAGGCACTGATCTAATTAATATCAAACTTAATACAACCAAAAACAAATAAGTACAAAATAAACAGTCAAATAAAATTTAAAACACTTGATACTTGCAGTGGATGACAAAGTTTCTTTTTATCCAGACTTGATAGTAGAGAGCTTTCAAAACAGTCTCTGATGGTGTCTGAGGAACTGAAGCAGGTTTTGGATCCAATGTGTTTGAGGACTTGCATGTTGTTGTTCAGATGCTCGGTGTAGATTAGTGTTCTTTCCTTGCAGTCTGAAAGCAAATACAAAGCACAATAAAGCAAACTGCCCGTTTCAAAAAAAATTAATAAACATGCATCAAGCAAATATACGATCTTACATTTAATAGAGCTGTGTTATGAAACGGCTGTGTGGAGGCAGGAAAAGGACCCAAAGTGCAGACTCCAGAAACAGACATGAACTCAAAAAACAACTTTAATGCCGAACTCCAAAAAAGTAACAAAACTAAGACTCCAAGGTAAACTTACACAAACAGAACACACAGCTGGATGACCATTTTTCAAATGTGCAGAAGGTCCTTTTCTTCTGTTGCTGCGCATCACATGCCATACCGTCTCGGTCGTTGTGTTCTTGGGCAAGACACTTCACCTACTGGTGATGGCCAGAGGGGCCGATGGCACGATATGGCATCCTCGCTTCTGTCAGTCTGCCTCAGCTGTGGCTATGACTGTAGCTTGCCTCCACCAGTGAATGAATAGTGGAATTGTAAAGCGCTTTGAGGGTCTTGATAAGCACTATATAAATACAATCCATTATTAGAATGGAGTAGGTGAACCATTCTTTTTTTTCCACAAAAAATTTAAGAAACAGCAACATCATATGACAAAATGCCCTAAAAATGTTGTGTCCTAAACAAAATGGCAAACCTGGCTGACAGATGTGAAAATATTTGAAACAGTTGAAAATTGACTCAAACTTTACTCCTTCTATATCTGGTGTACCTTCAGCCTTGAAGTGTTCAACAGGAGAGTTGTACATCTCTATGGTGCATTTTGCTCCACACTGATTTGCAGGTGGTATCACACTCAAACAGATTGAACAGTGGTAAATCCATGATTTAAAATCTCCTGTTCCACCACATCCCAAAGGTGCCCTTGATTTAGGATCTGGTGAATGTGGAGGTTGGTGGAGTTCAGTAAAGTCATTGTGATGTTTAAGAACCCAGTTTAACATGATCACAGTTT
>NW_024587746.1:0-1774 GCF_018398535.1 Haplochromis burtoni
GTGGTATGGACACTTTTCCGTCCACACCCTCAATGACAAAGCCGTGAGCTCTACGGCCTGTTTTGTTCGTTGTGCCAGAGCATGTTTTCATTGTGTATGGAAAGGCTTCACCATGTACATTAAACATGTCAAAAAAGGGAGAACGAGCCAGTGACACATTACTTTGGTCGTCTAAAATTGCATACATTTTCGTTCTCATTTGAGGCTGTGCTGTGATATACTTTCACCATGCAAATTTTAGAACAAGACCGTCCTTGTTGTCCCTGTCCACATACCTCAGTGCAGTTAGATGTAGTCACTGTGGAGCTCGGGATGTCTGGCTCCCCGCCGTGTGCCTCTGGTGTAGAATCAAAGCTCCCACTTCTCCAAGGGGGTGGCCCGGCATGCATGGCGGAGATGTGGGTATCGCTTTTGCACTCCAGACAACGAATATCAGCTTTACAGTCTTTGGCCCTGTGTTCTGTTGAGGAGAGACACTTGTAACAGATCGAAAGCCCTTTGAGCAGACTTTTCCGCTCATCCAGTGTTTTCATCCTAAACCCTCTACATTTTGCAAGTGAATGGGGCTTCATGTGTACTGGACACTGTTTGTCAGGATCAAGAGAGTGAGTGTTAGATTTGTTGCTGGGTGTGCCAACCTGTGTTTTGTTTGCTGTTAGCGGGGCTCTAAAATGTGATTGTCTCACTGTGACAAAGTGGAGAAGCAGTTGCAATTCTCTCCATTTGTCCCATATGTGTTTACCTTTTTTTTTACACATTGTACACATTATTCTGTTTGTGTAAGCGTTTTGTTGCCGGCAAATCAAACAATTAAGACAAATACTAAGTTATGTTTCTTTATACTTTATTATGTTACAGATTAAGTCATTTGTTCATACTTACTCTGTTTGTCTTTTCAGTCATCATGAGTGTCAGGTGTGGGGAAACGCCCGCCTGGCATTTCCTCATTTTAAAGTCCTGATCATGTCACACATGACATCATCAGGTCAAACCATGTGGAGGGGTTTCTTTTTCCAGAGAGATGCTTCCTTTTGTTTGTGTTAATGTTTAAAGGGATTTGTTGAATGTTTTTCCTTTTGTTAATACTGCCATTTAGTTGTGTAAATGTGCATGTTAGAAGTATGTAGAGGTTTTGTGTTTTTAGATAATCTGTGTAGAGTTTTAGATCCCTCAGTTGAGTGAGTGGTACTGGCTGGGCAATTGGAGGGAAATTGATGGCCCTCATTGATGGAGTTTTTCCACAATTGGGTTTATGCCTCTTGGAGTGTCGAGAAAGCTGAGGCCAGGCAGATATCCTTCGTTTTTTGCTGCTTCAAGTTCCAGGAGGAGATCTGCAAGTTCCTGTAGAAGGTGATTGTCTCTCGGAGTAACTCTGGGAAAGCTCTCTAGGCGTTTGAACAGAGAAGCTTCAATAACTTCTGATGAGCCATAAATCCTGTCTAGCCTTTGCCATAAACGCTGAAGACCTGTTTCTTGGCAGCCCAAACTTCCACCTCCCCATTGGTCCAACTATGTTGGAGCAGCCAAACCACAACGACAAGCAGATGTATCAGACCTCGCTGCCCTCCTCTCACGTCGTGACCTACTGACAGCAGGACTGACAGTGTTTGATAACAAGCCAGAGACTTATCTAGCATGGAGATCTACGTTTCACAATGCCACTGAAGATTTAAACCTAAAGTGCAGTGAAGAACTTGATCTGCTCACTAAGTGGCTTAGTGGGGAGTCTCTCCAGCATGCTCTGAGAATCAGGGCTGTCCATGTTAACAATCCA
>NW_024587747.1:0-1774 GCF_018398535.1 Haplochromis burtoni
CAATTTTGTGTTCTCCATTCTTTAAGCACCGGTTTGAGCACCGTTTAAGCACCAGCACCGTTTCAAAAGTACCGGTTTGGCACCGGTATCGGATAAAACCTAAACGATACCCATCCCTACTCATTAGTGTGGCCAGCATTTAAGCCAGGGAGCGACTACTGTTCTTCGCTGGATCGTTGTGTGACTCGCGTTAGTGAAGTCAAGCGTCAGCAAGTGTTTTTGTGTGTCTTAGTGTTTTTGTATTAACGAGTGTTTCTTTGTGTACAGACTCCCTGGACTGTTTCCCCTGTGCTTCCCGTGTGACGAGGGTCGGAGGGAAAGGCTGGTTTCATGCGTGGATTGTTTGGAGAGAAACAAGAGCTTTCCCATGGATTTCCCTGAAGCCCTATCCCCTCACCTTTTGTATATAGCACTGCCCCGCTCCTTTTTGTATATACACCCTTTGGACGTTGTAAATAAATTCTCTTGTGTGCATCTAACCTCGGAATGCTGTGTGTGAGTCCTCCATGTCAACCGTAACAGATTTTCAATGGCAGGTTCAGCGACTGTAGCACTTGACTTGAATGAGTAAACAGCTGATGTGCCAAAAAGCTGCAAAACATCAGACAGCTTCAGTCCATATCGGATGTACAGGATGGAGCCACTCATCTGGCTGAATACACTCTCAATTTCAGCATTTGACTGTGGCAAGGACAACACAGACACAGCAGCCATGACAAGTTCTTGAAACGTGTTGATATCAGCTGCATCCCTGTACTTCCAAATCTCACTCCAGAAGCCCATTGTGTTTTTTGTCTCATTCCATTTACTAAGATGGATGGTACACCATTGGTGGACAATCTTATCTATTGCTTCAGGGGAGAAGCCAAGGAGTTTAGCAATTTTTTCTATTTCTCTGCTTTAGACTTTCCTCCACATTGAAAACGGACATGTACTGCAATGTTACAATGTTATTCGGCAGTCTCAACCTCAACTCATTAGTGAGGGATACGGTGAAGGCTACACATCGCTTTCTGACATTTTTTTCATCCTCAGGGTCAAGGTGCAACTGAGCTGCTTTTGACTCAAAAAGCTAACAAAGCTATGGTTTGGAACTGATTTATCCTTCTATTGGCTCTTTGAATACATCCACATTTGCCAGTGGATTCAGCACCCTGCTGTTCACAGACCTGATCAGGGTAACCAAGCTGTAAAGTAGTTTAAGAGAATCTACCTGTTCTCCTTCAAAAGCCTTGATGGCGGTCTGTACCTTTCCCAGCACTGACTTTACAAAAGTCATATATAAGATATTTTGAGGATCATTGAACATGGAGTATAAAACTTTAGCCATGTAGCAGTGTTCACTGGACTTGGTGACCACAAAATGCTGCCTAAGCTCATCCCACTGGTCCAAAATTTCCTGAAACCACAGGTTCAATGGTTATCTGTAAGGGTTTTTCCCCACAGTTGATGGTCTCACAAATGGCCTTATAGGCCTCCCTGCGCTTTGGAGACACTGAAAACCATTAATAATTCTCTCGTACCAAGTACTCGACACTACGGGGATGGCATCATTGGAAGCATGACTTACAGCAAGCTGCAGAGAGTGGCATTCACAGCTAATAAGAACAAGATCTTTGAGGCCATACTCCTCCTTCAGCCCTTTATGGACCCCATTGTTAATCCCTGTCATCACAGGTGCATTATCTGTCCCTATATCCCCAAGAGTTTTTTTTTTTAAGACTCCACTTCTCAAGGAAAGCCACAAGAGTATGAGCTATAGCTCTGGCATCTC
>NW_024587748.1:0-1773 GCF_018398535.1 Haplochromis burtoni
AAAAAACAGAGCAACCTCAGCCTCATTTCAAATAATAAGTTTAAAAGACATTATCGAGCATTTTTAAGTAGAAATAACTTTATCTTTCTTCATCACAAGCTAGCTGTTGTTGTCTGTAAAAAGGCCTTTAATCAAAAAGTTCTAGAATAAACCAGTAAAGTGTAATTATCAAAAATAACCCAGTGATTTTTAGAGTGTTGGAATTCACTTTTTGCTTACCATGTTTTATTTCATAGTAGAGGAGAAATCAGTGATATCTGATCAGGTCACAGTCTAGTTGAAAATGGCAGTTTCAGAAGAATAATGTGGCTTCTTCTGAAGCGTATCTTCTACACAAACAATTGGGTAAAATCTTGGCCCAATATTTGATCAAAGCTAGCGAACCTATGACCCAATAGAATTATTCAAGCCAGGGAGTTAATTAAAGAACCCAGCACATCGCCAACCCAACTCTTGAGTCATGACTTTTAAACCAACATTTAAACAAATAACCTACGGCTTTTACCCAGAAGTTGTTATAAAAGTAACCTAGCATGGTTTTATTATGTATTTGCAGAGGTTTTGTGAAAAAAAGTTCAGTTTGTTTTTAGAGGTTTGTGAAAAGGGTGCAAGGTTGTATCTTAACAATTATGACAATGTACAAAAGCAAAATATTTGGTTATTTATGAAATTAAAATTTTGGGGAGAGGGAAGCAAAGGAGGGGAGACTTATTTAAAGAGAGACCTCATCATGTGTGTGTGTTTTTGTGTGTGTGTCTAATTGTATGCTCGTGTGTGCTGATTCCATCAAAAGCAGAAATTAGATGGAGGACACAGAAGCAAACAGATTAAAAATATTAAAGTAATTTCAAGAGAAATTAGTGTAATTTCAAGCAGATTTATACATGGGTTAATCTATCAGTGAGTTAAGCTAATCAGTGAGTGTTTAAAAACTGAACTGAAAGTATTCTGCCCCTCTGTTGTTGCTTTGTTGGGTTTCTTTGGCTGGCACATTTCTCAGGTTTCCCAATAGTAGGCAGTATTACCCCTTCAGTTTGTGGCTTCTTCTTTGGTTATTTGGTGTGCACTACACTGCCCCCTTTGATGTGTTGTAAGCAGCAGGCAAAGTTCACGCAGGCAGTGGGAGAAAATGCATGGAGCAGAAAACAAGCTGCAAAACTTTAAGCCCAGTGTACATCGTTGGGGAGTTTGTTGAGCCTTAATCTGTAAGTAAGCATGTCTAACTTCATTTTCTGTAAGATTTGCTACTTTCATGTTACTTAAAAGGTTATTTGAATGTATAAGGAAAGATGTTAATGATGAATGTAAAGCATAAGGAAAGCTATGTTGCTAACTTCTGTTTTGTTTACAAAATATGTTGATACTGATGCTTACGTATTATTTTGCTGTATGTTCACAGTCTTACAAATTAAAAGAGGATTAAAAAGGTCTTCAGTTAAAGACACAAAGACAAAGCGATGTGTCCTGTCGTTCCTGGAACCAACTCCTCTTATGTTGAGCTTGCTGCATAGTGTGAATAGCCATACATTTTTGATAGATTGATTATTTGTTGAAGTTCATAATGGAGTAAAAAGTTATGGTTAAAAGTTACCCAATATATTATTCAATTTATTTCAAATATGTAAATGTATAAACAAGGGTAAAAGAAGTCCCATTAAGAGACGTAATGTAACACAGGCTAAAATAGTTAAAAGAGTTCATGACTATGTTCAACCGGATAATAATCCTTAATGTACGGTGGCCCCTAGAGACAAAGCACGTACAAACTCCAAA
>NW_024587749.1:0-1773 GCF_018398535.1 Haplochromis burtoni
CAGGAGGAGCTCTGCAGCAGTCAGGAGGGAGAGCAGCTTGGACTGAAGCAGGAGACTGAACAAAAACTAAACAGTGAGCAGCTCCTTTCTCACAGCTCTCCTGAAGCAGAGAACCAAGATCAAGTAGAAAGCCAGCATGTGGACTCAGGATCAACTAGAAACATGGAGCTGAAGCAGAGAAGACATCACAGAAAGACAAGTCACAACCAGAGAGCAGACGACACTCCTGTGTCAGACAGTCAGAGTAAAACTGAAACAAAGACAAATGTTCTAAAATGTGACAGCTGTGGAAAAACTTTCAACTCTGAATCCGATCTGACTACACATCGGAGAGTTCACACACGTAATAAATCATGTTGCTGTTGTTGGACCTGTAGGACAAAATTCACTCAGTGCTTGAAAATTCACACAGGTAAGAAATCACATCCTTGTAGCACCTGTGGGAAGGAATTCATTTCGAAATCAACACTGAAAACTCACATAAGAACTCACACAGGTGAGAAGCCGTTTTCTTGCAAAACCTGTGGAAAGAAATTCAGTCAAAACACACTTAAAGAAACACATAAGAATTCATACTGGTTGAAATATTCATGAGACAGCTGTGAGTGATTTCAATGCAGTGAAAGCAGAGGCAGTGGCAGCTTGTCAAGAGTTCTAATCTCCACCAGTCTATTGGTGACCTCACTTAACATTAAGATAAATCCTTCTGTTGTGATTCTGTGATTTATAAAATGTAATTTTAATGAATATAATCAATGAAAGTATGTTTGTTGTGAACAAAAAGCTTTTATATGAAATAAAACTTTGAACAAAATCTTTTCATCTTTCTTCATTCCAGGATGTCACTCACTTCTGAAAATGTGAAACTAATCTTTGGCTACGTTCACACTGCAGGCAAAAGCGCATCAAATCCGACTTTTTTGACCCTATGCGACCCATAGACTTTAGTGAGCAGGATTTGCAAAGGGGTTATATACAAAGTGTAAAAGTGTCTTTATGACTTTGCATTATTTTACCAACATTATAACCAATCCACTCCTTTTTGGCCACTTGAAATATGTTTACAGCCAGCTCGTGCTTAAAAAATACATTTTTAAAGTCAGTGAGGTTTTTTTGGCTGGATAAACAAATGATATATAAAAGTCACTTTGCAAATAACATAATTCAGTTTTTGGCACCATCAGCTCTCCTTGACAGTTGAGTGACATCCAACTCTTGAACTGAATGAATGCTTTATTGGCCATATGCAGGTTGCGCCGCAGAGGAATAGGACGCCTTGGTTATTCTCACAGACACTTCTGGTGCGACTATCATGCAGGTGTTGAACTCCAGGCCTCGAGGGTCGGTGTCCTGCAGGTTTTAGATGTGTCCTTGATCCAACACAGCTGATTCAAATGGATAAATTACCTCCTCAACATGTCTTGAAGTTCTCCAGAGGCCTGGTAATGAACTAATCATTTGATTCAGGTGTGTTGACCCAGGGTGAGATCTAAAACCTGCAGGACACTGTCCCTTGAGCCCTGGAGTTTGACAGCCCTAGAGTATCTCATAACAACAGGAAGCCAGACATTTATTATAACCGAAACTCAAGACTCAGGCTGAGTAAAACATCATTCCAGTGATACACAGCGTCCAAAGCAGCAGCTATACATCGCAAATACAGTTGAGGAAAGTTTCTTCATCGTTGCTCCAACTGTTGCGATTGGTCAGGCGCACAAAAATACAACAAATGTGATATTTTTACATACAAGGCAGAGGTTCCAAAGTGGGGGG
>NW_024587750.1:0-1771 GCF_018398535.1 Haplochromis burtoni
CACACACACACACACATAAACACACACACCACTGCCTTGTTTCTTCTTCTTTTCCCCCCTCATTTTGCCTTTTTTCCCCTTCTCTTGTATTTTTGACTGTTTTTGGCATTTTAAATTTTGAATCCTTGGTGTTCCTGCATCATATAATAGGTGGTTTTGGTTAATCAAGGCTGGTTTAGTGATCTACGGAGAAGCTGTTTCTTCTTTATTTTGTTTTGGATCTTTTTTTCTTTTTTTTTACAGACATATGGCATGAATCTGAGGAAAGAACTGTGCTTGTTTTGTGCTGATCCAGTGTTCTCCTATGAAGAAGTGCCTTTTGTGGTTCGTTCCTGTTCAAAGGTGAAGTTTGAAGAGTTGTTGACCTTTGCTGCCCGTATTTTAAAAAGACTGAGAGTTTTTCTACAAAGAGAAAGGCTATGAAAATCAGTTCAATAAGTTCAAAAGCTTTTGGGCAAAGGTACAGTTTCTGTAGTTTAGCCTCTGTACACCATCACAGACGATTTTACATCAAATTATGAAGATGTGACTGAAGTACATGATCAATAAATATGAGTAAACTGGTTCCACTGGTCTGTGCTGTAACATTTCCTCCACCATATTTGCCAGATGCAATGGCATGCTTAGGATCAGGAGAGGTTCTTGCCAGGCACATGTCATTTCCAATGGGAGGTTCAATTGACCACTGTGACTTTTTGGATGGAGGACCTCTTGAGTTTTATTGTAGATAAACATCTTTAATAATGATTTCAGTCAAACCATGATTCTACCAGGGTGCATCTGGATTGTGTTTAAGATCTCCCACTGATCCTGACTTTTTATTTATTTATTTATTTATTTATTTTTGCTTTTTGAGCCAGCTGCTTCTGTCTGACCGGGTCTGATCTGAGACCGTTTATGCAATAATTGGCAAAATAATGCTCTCAAACACCTCATCCCTGCCTGAATAACAGATGAGGGTTTTTTTTATAAGTAAATCAAAAGTAAAAAGAAAACGATGGAATTTATTTCTCTGAATACAGAATGAGAGGAAAAGTAAACTCTATGTAAACTTTACATAGGCCACGCTCGGATAAAATTACCTCATTCATAATATGATCTTTTTTATTTGTTTATTCTTTTTTGTTAGATAAGCTGGTTCCCACCAGCTGATGGATGTGATCTTTTAAAAGTCCTATGCTAGTGAAGGGGAAGTCCGGCATTTTAGCTCACTGAGCTGCTTGTCTTTCTAATACCAGATTTATGCCCTTTGACTGTCGGTTCTTAACTGACCCCGGCAAAGGCTTTAAGGTCTAAGGTTAAAGGTGAGGGTACAACAAAAGGGGACATACTACTGAGAGAAAAGTGTGTCAGCTTTCTCATGTCTTGACTGACTGGCTGAGCCGATTATTCATCATCATAAAGTTGTGAGATTCAGGTTGATTCAAGAGGGGCTGGTTGTGGAAGAGCTATCCTCGTGTGCATACATGCAGGCGTATTCTCGCATGTCACACTAGAGCTATGTTTACACACGAGGCCCATAATCTTAACATCCTCCAACCTGCTCAGTCTTTCCACCCCGTGACCTCACTTTCACCTTCCTTCCCCTCATTTCATCACTTAATGTACCCCTTCCTGACTGACTAGCATTTTCACGCATAGAGACACCCACCTGTCAGCTGTGTGGTTTTCACATTACCCATCCTGTTATGTTAAAAGACAGCGACAGAACTCTGCAGCAGGGCAGCTCATGGTTTTACTCGCTTGTCATAATGGCAACATCACAGTTTGG
>NW_024587751.1:0-1771 GCF_018398535.1 Haplochromis burtoni
TAGCCAATTTAGCTTCCACTTCCACCATTTGACTGCTCTCCGGGTTTTATAGGTATCCCTAAAATGATGGCTCGCGGGGGTTTAAGTGATTTATTAAAGAAAAAAATATTTACAACAGCGCTGAGGAAAACCAAACAAAGATCTAACTAAAAACTAAGAGAAGAATATATGTGCATGTGAGAAAATTTCCTCACCATGTGCTTCAATGTTAATAAGAAATGACAAAAAAGAGAGCAAAAACTGCCTTGGTGTAAGAAGGAAAGGAGATCTGATAGTGACCATGAGAAAACCACCTGATCCACCAGACACGTTTGCAGAAAATGCATTACTGCATGCAGACATTGCAGGGGAGATGATATATGTAAAGCCAAGAAGTTTCTATTGACCATGGATGGTACAGTATGAAATACAGTCCTTCTATACCAATACATGGCAGCTGCATTAAACATTGTCTGTATTATGTTCAAGATATTTTTGTAACAGGATATGTTTTATTCCTTTGGACACAGATTCACATGAGTACACACACAGACAAAAAAACAAACTGTAAATCAAGTTTTTTCTTAAATATCATTGGCTTTAAAACAAGAACAAATAGAATAAAGCCATGTTAAAATCGACACTGTCTTTCTGGTAATTTATATTATTTCATCAATGTGAATTTTAAAAAAGTAAACAAAATATGAATGTACTTCAATACTAAAAGGGGAAACCGTCTCATTGTGCAAATTTATATCTGTTCATGTTCTCTAAAAGCAGACCGTGAATAAAATTTTCTTGTGCAGATGCTGATGAAGTAAATTTAAAAGTCTTGCCTTGAAAAAGTGAAACCCAAATATATAATTAAATGCAGACCACACGGGTGAGAGAACAACTCTGCATTCTTTAGCCTCTATTTCTATACTTCATATATTTACATCAGCCCCAGCATGAGAACAAATGAATACTTCAACATTACATCGCTATTTACAATTATGGTATTGCATTTTTGACTTGTGTATTTTTTCCAGTTCCATTCTTGGTTTAACAAAACACAAAACATGAGCTGGCTTTACTTAGCCATGAACTGGTAATTTATTTAAAAACCAAGTCAACTGTGATAATTGATCTAAATATGAGAATAAATGCTGTGCCTTTGAATTCTAATTGAAATTAGCACTTTAACTAAATAAAGTGCACATTATCAAGTCATTATCAAACTTTAAGTTTTATAATTACTTTTAAAAATAGTTAAGCATTTATGTTGCCAATAAACAAAATATCTTTACAGCTGTTTTTTTTTTTTTTTTGGACAAATTCATTCTTTTTAAGGATGTGCCCAGATATCTTTTTGTTTTTTCTTCAAATCATAACAGCACATTTGCATCAGTATAGAACCTTCAGAAATCTACTTTTGCGGTTTATCAAAATGTGTTTCTTATCTTTGTGTTTCTTTCGTAAGTGACTACTAAAACTTTGTAAGGGTGTAGAGTGGGGTCGTGTTAGGATTCCATTCAAATTTGGCTTACTTCCATTAAGGTCTTCAAGGCGAAGTTAATGATTTATTGGTCAAAAAGTGATAGAATATAACTTAGAAATTATGATTCTGGTGTATATGGTCAGCATATAGAAAGTACCATATAAAGACTTGAAATGTCATGTCAGATTAGACCTCTGACCTCTCATTCAAGATCAATAGACTGATATGAAGGTCAATGCGATAGTACAGTTTTTCTCAAACGCTAAAACACAAAAGCCAATCCTCTAAACCAAATGACCAGTTGTCTAAACA
>NW_024587752.1:0-1771 GCF_018398535.1 Haplochromis burtoni
GCGGGGCCCCGGTAACCCTATCCCGGGCAGGGTAAACTGTTCCCTCGATATTCTCTTCATGGGGGTCTTCTGGGCTGGAACACAAGGAGTGTTATTCATGTGATGAATAACAGCTGTGCTCATTTGCTTTTGCTGTTTGAATGGTGCTAATAAACAGAGGACACACTGACCCTCGTGCACAATTAAGACTGAGAAAGCGTGAAATCACAGTGGTGGGAACTGGTTGCTATGGTAACTAAAGTAAGCGATTCGAGGGAGAGGTAAAGAAATTGGGCTCCAAAGTGATCTGGGTTGGTGTTTTTGAGATAGGCTCCCTTAAAAGGAATTTTAAATTCAGTTCAATTTTATTTATATATAGCGCAGAGTCACAACAACAGTCACCTCAAAGCACTTTGAGGTAAGGTACAAGAAAAAAGTAAACGTAAACGTTCTTTGCAAAATTTGAAAAATCGCTGATCCAGTTGTAGCCCGATGTTTTAATGTAACTTTTGTGGGAGCATTTGAAAGCTGCAAGACAAGCAGTGCTTTGAAATTTTATGCAGAAGAAAAAGAAATAATAATAAAAGAATAACATGACGACAAATAAAGTCTTAGTGTTAAAGTCAGTGTTATTATACCAGCACACTCAATAATAAATCTGCCCAATACTAAACAGTATGGCTCAGTGCTATTGCACACTTAATAAGAATAATAAATGTGATGAGTAGTAAACAATACTAACTATTAAGAATAATAAATCTCTCACAGAATATATATTGTGTGTTATTGCATTGGCACACACTTTGCTGAATCAGCATTCACAGTAATAATAAATCTGACAAATAAAAACAAGAACTGCTGGAGAAAAACAATACTGTAATAATAGTGCTACTACTAGTAATACTGCTGAGGTCACCAGTGTCCGTGCTTTGGTGGTTAATCCACCAGAGACGACAGCTTTTGTAGCTCTCAGGGTTCTTCCTGGCACACGTTTTCATGTGACCTGTAGATGTTTCATGTAAAGTCACAGTACATCAAGAGGTGTGTTCGGTGTGTGTATGCTGCTCTGTAAATTAATCATAATTTATTTAACCAAAATCTTGAACTTAACTTATTAACTAATTTCTTTGCTTTAAAAGTTTCAAAATCTGTTTAAATTACACATTTTGACAGTAAATTCAAATGAGCTGATCTATAACATTTCTTTAGATAGAAATTATGTTAAAGTTTATGATGATGTTTCTACACAAAGAGACATGAAACAAAGAAAGATCAATGGCACTTCCCTGTGGACTATTACACACACAGACACCTGTGCCCCACGACTCAGGACACAACTGGCTGTCTTCACCCTCCGCCCCTCCTTTTCTCCACCACCACTCACACTTGCCATCATCTGTCCAAATCTTGCTGCCAATGGATCATCCCTCCTCTGTCCTTCAGCAGTCCTCACGTTTGAGTTGCTTTGCTGCTGGCTAGCCCCTAGCCCCAGCAACTGTCACCATGGCTACAGGCTAGGATTACACCCAATCATGAGATGGGTACAGCGCCCACTCGGTGGGGGAGAGTACAGGCTGAGCAATGTAGGAGGAGGAGAGTGGGGCTTGTTCAGAGGCTTGGTGGTCACAATGCCAACTCAGCACAGGAGCAGTGTCTCAGCTGGTGATGAAGCTGTAGGTGATTCAATTCAATTAATAGGATATTATGGTCGACAGTATCGAACGCTGCACTGAGGTCTAGCAGGACAAGCACAGAGATGAGTCCACTGTCAGAGGCCATAAGAAGATCATTT
>NW_024587753.1:0-1771 GCF_018398535.1 Haplochromis burtoni
GTAAATTCCGCTTTCTGTAGAAATATTCTCCAAAAGTTATCTTTCCACAAGCTGAGTTTGGAGCAGGTCAAGACAAGTTCACGAGCAAGCACAAAAGAACGAATGGAACGTTGTGGAAGTGCATTTAAACACTCGCCTTGGTTACGGTTACCAACTGCGTGTGCACATAATAAAACTATAAGAATGGAGCTCACTGCAATGTCATTTACAGTTAATTTATGGTCATTTATAGTTACTGCCTTGTCACCCTTTATGTGGGATTTAATATAAGCACGTAGGTATAGGTATATCCAGAAACAAACATAGATATTAGAAAGCAGCAAATCAGTAACTGAGCATATAGCTCATGGTAATATTACGTCTTCACATTTTTCTTATCGAAGCTAACAATAACTTAGCGTTCTCGCTACTCACCATGCTGTAAAACAGGTGTATGTTAGCAATGACAACATTTAACAGATATTAAAATGCTAGCCGCGCTAATTAGCCTTAGGATTGCTTGAGGTCTTGTTTCCAGCTCTAGTGGTCATAAGCGAACTTAGGCCTGTGCCAACCTTGAGCACGAACATCAATCTTGTAAAGCTCACTATTAAACTGACAAAAAGCCTTAGAGCCTAGAAACTATGATACTTACAACTGTGCTATGTTTGTGTCATAGCATATAGCAAGACCCCATAACGATAATTGACCTTTGACCTCTTCTCCAGATTAATCTTCAGATCAAAGAGATAATGCTATATACATCTATTTTAACACTATGTTTCTTACTGCCATTGTCTGACATAATATCCTTGAATCTTTTTCTAATTCAACACTTAATATAAACACTGTATGTTTATTTAAAAATTAAGAATTAAAAACACTCCTTGTAATGCCAACTTTTGTTTTCAAATGTAAATAAAGTATATAAACTAACATACTGGACACTGTTCTGCTGAACAACACACATATTACCAATATTGTAGCTGGTGTTTTTTAGTAATTTATTATTTTATTTGTCATACAATTTAAAACTTTAATAACCTTTTCAATAAAACAAAGTATCAGATGTAATTATTCTGAAAGTCTAAGCTTCCCATAACGTTTTATTGCAAGTTACATTACTGACATAATAAACATAAAATGTTTGTATTGTTCATCCACAAGTCCAGTCTCTGGCTCAAACAACACAGAAGCTTGGTGTGTTTGTTTCTCAGTCCAGGCATTACTGCTTGAATGCCTGTCATGAATTTAGGTAATTCAAATGCAATTGCCTAAAGAAAGTCTTTTACATTGTCCCAACTTCCCTTAAGTACAGTGGCTGGAGATGTGGGCTGGAGATGCAATGAAAGTAAAGAAGAGAAAACAATGTACAACGAGGGAAAAAAAATAACCAACTATATACATGGTGTATGCGTAAGAAACATTGAAACAGAAACATTGTGGGTGTATACAAGGGCAGTTATATAATAAATAGGGGTGAAATGGTAAATGGCCTGTATTTGTATAGCGCTTTTCTAGTCCCTTAGGACCCCAAAGCACTTTATACATCCAGTCATCCACCCATCCACACACAGGTGATGGCAAGGGGCGCACTGACAGAGGCGAGGCTACCAGACACTGGCACCACCGGGCCTTCTGACCACCACTAGTAGGCAACAGGTGAAGTGTCTTGCCCAAGGACACAACGACCGAGCCTGTCCAAGTCAGGGCTTGAACCGGCAACCTTCCGATTACAAGGCGACCTCCCAACTCTAGAGCCACGATCACTGGCTGGCTGGAGGGGCTATGG
>NW_024587754.1:0-1771 GCF_018398535.1 Haplochromis burtoni
GTTTAACAGCATTGTTAGCAAACAAGAGCTAACTGACTGCTCATGGATTATATGTTCATAAATGTCTACATATGTAAATATGAAGATGTAGAAATAAGTAAATTGTTAAATATAAAGATCATTAAATTACCTGGTTTAATTTATTTATTAAAAAAAAAAAGAACCTTTTGATTTTCAAGCCAAATATCAGTCTGCTAATGATATATATTTTTTGAACAGCTCCTCCTAAGCCCACTGTGACCCTGCAGCCATCCTGGACTCAGATATACAGCAGTGTGATATACAGAGATGAGACAGTCACTGTCAGATGTGAGATTCAGGGAGGTGAAGGAGCTCAGTGGACGTATGAATGGAGACGAGGCCAGTCAAACATACCTGAAACATCCAGTGAATACAGAACCACAGTTACTGAGTCTGACAGTGGAGAATACAGCTGCCGGGGTAAAAGAAGTTCCTCCTGGACAGAGTGGAGTGATATCACCAAATTAACTGTATTATGTAAGTTGGACATATTCAGTAGGTTTGATGAAAAATGAAATACAAACGTAATGATCCCAGTTTCTTCACCTCAGTTGTTGCACATGTGGAGTTTTCATCACTGCAGCTCAGCGTCATGATGCAGATCTTTTGTTTTAGCATCATTTAGCGAGTTTCGATTTGACTACAATTTGGCCTCATTTTAGGAGAGACTGCTCTGCTACGTTAGCCTTTCTCTAACTGCTGGTATGTTTACTCATAGCAGCAGTTTCTTTTACTTTATTTATCTTTAATTTGCCAAATTAAACATAATGAGTTTGGGGCAAAATAAGAATGTAATTTTTTTCCAGTTTAGTTTCGGTCAATATTTGACTATAAAAATTGTTTATACAATGTAAAATCTGAGAAACTGAAGTTGTTTACATGATATTGTGTGTTTATGCGTTGATGTTCAGTGTCACAGTTTAGATTTGTGCACACCTGGTTGTTTTCAGTCACTCTCTGCTGGCAGAGTCTAAATATCAGCAAATTGCCAGGTTTAATCTGTTTGTTTTTATTAAAGTTTTTAATGTTGATTTTCAGCCAAATTGACACTGCGATGAAAAAAAAATGTGATTACCACGAACAAGAGCAATAAAACCAAGAAAGCTTTAATGATCATTTCATATTTCTATAAGTCTGATGATGTTATATTTTTTATGAACAGCTCCTCCTAAGCCCACTGTGACCCTGCAGCCATCCTGGACTCAGATATACAGAGGTGATACAGTCACTGTCAGATGTGAGATTCAGGGAGGTGAAGGAGCTCAGTGGACGTATGAATGGAGACGAGGCCAAGTAAACTTACATCATACATCCAGTGAATTCAGAATCAGCAGACTTACTGAGTCTGATGGTGGAGGATACAGCTGCCGGGCCACAAGAAGCTCTTCCTGGACAGAGTGGAGTGACAGCACCTCATTGAGAGTAATAAGTAAGTTGGACATATTTCACACATTTTAATTTATACTGAACAATGTTTCATCAACTCAACCAAACACTTTGTCTTTCAACAGCACTGTAGGTTTATTTTGTTGTTTCGGATAAAAAGCAGTTTAAAATATCTTTTAGTGTCATTATAAAGATATTTAATAATCACTCAGTGAAACATCTGAAAAATATTTTGTTAGTTTGATGAAAAAAAATCAGTCCAAACGTAATAATCCCAGTCTGTCCCGTTTTGACCTCATGGCTGCACATGTGGAGTTTATCACTGCAGATCAGTTACTTCCTTTGTTTTTAGCATTTTTACATT
>NW_024587755.1:0-1769 GCF_018398535.1 Haplochromis burtoni
CAATCCACTCCAGTGCTCTTCCAGGAGCCTGTCTAACCCAGGCCATGTAGTAGCTGCCGAGTGTGAATCCAGAGACTGTGCAGGTCAATCTGTGGGACTCTCCAGGCCTTTTAGTAACTGGTTCAGATTCTGTCAGAGTCTGACCATTGACACCTGGTTTTCAAAAATTATGTGAATTAATTTGTGTCACAAAAACATTATTTATGCATATTGAAGTTGAAAAGAGAATCTTCACCTGCCCAGTAGAGAGTAAAGAGAAGCAGTCCTGTCCTGTAGTCCATCATGTTGAATTGCTTGATTGCTTCTGTTCTCCCTGCAGTCAGTTAAGTAGACCTGATGAGTTTTTAAATTTTGCATTGGCTCCTCCTCATAGGAAGCTGATAACTGTACAGTATCACAGATATTCTGAATATGTAGTTTCTGTATAATTTAAATATCAAAGCCAGATCAGTTATGAAAATTATTAATTGTATTTCTTTTACATAAGTTATTCCTTGTAAAGTTTTGTCTTTTTTGTTTATTTTTCTGTTTATATTTTTTGTTTGTTGCTGTGTGAGGCAGGCACGATTGGACCCAAAAGTACAGGACTCACAGGCAAAACTAAACTTAAAGCAGCTTTATTGCAAATTCACAGATAACAAAACTAAAACTGAGAAGACACTAGGCAGGCAGAATCCACAGAACGGAGGGATGAGGGAGATGCAGATAATATAAACACATAAGGGTTAATTAGGGAACAGACCACAGGTGAAAACACAGCTAACATAAATGTGACTGATGAGACAGGGGAAGCAAAATTGAACACAAAGCACAAGAGGCAAAATAAGACACACGGATACACAGACTAGGGCACACAACTTGATGTGGAAAGAGTATAGCAAACATATGGCAAATAGATATGGCAGAGTGGAATGACAGAGAGAGCCAGGGAGGTAGAGACATGAAAGAGAGATAGCTAGAGACAGAGGACAAGGGAGAGGCAGAGGCAGAGAGAGAGCGAGAGGGCAAAAGACAGAGAGAGCGAGACCAAGCTTGACATTCATAAACAGACATGATAGACCTCACAGAGACCCGACTGGGGAAACAGACAAACTAGCATTCAATATTCAAGGATTCAAAGTGTTTATTGTCATGTGTGCAAAGAAAAAGCATGTCTCTCTGCTTTGCACACGCAGACGCTGGTTAATATGTACAAATAGATTAAATAAAAATAGCATGAATAAATAAATGGAGACAAAACATTGAAGTATTACATAGATTTATGTGCAAAAGAGCTAAAACACGGAGACAAGGCTGACTTTACAGGGAGACACCAATAACTAACACAGGAAACTAGACACAAGAGGACGGGGAACACACAGGGAGGAATTAGTCTGACACAATGTAAAACAGAACAAGATTAAATATACTGAGGTAATGACAGCAACAAACAATATAAACGTAAACTGACCGTAAAATTCATAATGAACAAAACCAGAAAATCCACTAACTCAAAACACTGGATCAAAACCAAAAACCACGACAGTTGTACTGTTTTCCTACCCTGTCTGTTTTCATATGTGTTTCTCTGTGTTGCCTGGATTTGTCGCATTGTGTTACAAACTGTTATATTTTGAGCTGGACTTTTTTTCAGCCAAAATAAAAGGCTCACCTTTTTTGACTTAGGGTTAGCGTCCTGCATTTTGTGTCCTCACTTTAAATACTCTACAATATGACACCCTGTCTGTTAACCTAATAAGAGTGTCTTTGGACTAAGAGGGGAAGCCAAA
>NW_024587756.1:0-1769 GCF_018398535.1 Haplochromis burtoni
AAACTGTTCCTTTTCACCTCAATACGAAACGCGTAATATTTTCTCTGAATACGAGACGATTCCGTTTTTTACCGCGGCTCTCATGCACTTCTCAGACTGCGCCACAGATTCAGTACTGCAGTATCTCATCTTTTTTAAAAAAAAAATATAAAACCAAACACACTTTTTATTCAATCGTCACACACTCAGCTTCTGTTCTAAAAACAAATAAATAAAAATAAAAGAAAATGTGTAACATACTCATCAACTTAGCAGTGTCCACATATCTAATTCAGCTTCACAATCCTGTAGCTTTAGCCGTTGTCTACATGGGTTTGGCTTATGAGTTTTTATTATAGACGTGCTCTATATCTCAGTAATATTTTATCTAGGATAAATGACAGGTTATCAAGCAGATCAAGTGCCTTTATGCACTTAATTAGTTTAGATAGTTTCTTTATTTTCTTCATCTCATATGTCATTATACTGAGTTTGAGCAACCTCAAGCTTGGTGCAGATTCCACCTCACATCATAACTGACCAAGGTGCCACTTATGATTAATATTATATCAGCACTAATGGTATCATCTTTTTTTATTATATATAACAGCAATAAAATATTACAATATTTATTAGCGTATACCACTATACTACTACTGAGCCAATTTAATAGTTAGGATCATCTTACTCAGCAAACAGATGATTTAGAATTCATCCAATCTGTACAAATTTGCTTTTTCTCTGAACAAGTTTGTGCCTACTTTTTAGACTGGTCTTCTGTTTGCCTCATATCAGATCCAACCTTCAGTCACATTCATTCTCTCTGTTGCATGTCGAACCAAGCAGTTTATTATTATATATTTTATATTTTATTTTGTATCCATCAAGGGCTTTGAGTGATCTGCAGTTCCACCCTTTCCCAAGCTGGAGACATTTACCTTTTCACACCTTAATGTACCTTATATATCTCTCAATTTTATTTAAAAGGTTTTCATGTGAATTATTTCCTTTTACTTATTTTATACACTCTGGGCATGGTCGTCATGCCAACTATGTTTCATTGTCTAGTTCTGTTTGTAAGGTTTCTTTTAGGGTCGTCACTGCAGACGGATTATATTTACCTTCCCATGCGGGACAGTTTAATTTTTTTGGATTTCTCCATCTATTTGCACTAATTTGACCGGCGCCGGGACATTTTTTCTCTAGCCACTGCTCGTCAGCAGTGAATTTAGTTGTATTGTTACCAATTTATCCTTTAAGTTTTATGGATATATATTTTTCCTGATTACACACCCGTGATGCTGTCTCTGGCACGAGGAATGAGAGTGGTTATTAACAACAGCCTTCTACTTTCAAGCTATTCTTGAAAGCGGTTGTCGTTTTTATGTGATGAAGCACAACCGATTCCTCACCCAGCCAATACGTGAGCAATCAACGGTAAACAATTCAGTGGAGTAGTTCAGCCACCTTAATGTGCTGTTAAATTAACTTACTCCACCAACAAAACAGTAAAATGACAGTTCATATGCGCAAAAGATTTTTATTCTGGGCAACTCTGCGTCGTCCTACATGTATTTGCTTCCAGCCCTTTTTCAGGCGAGCCAATAATCTCTACCAGTCCTCTTTCAGACGAGAATGTTAGAAATAGGTATTCCTACGTAACCTCTGCCAGGCCTTTTTCAGCCGAGAATGTTACTACCTATTATACTTTTGTATACAGACCACAGGTTGCCTCAGTCGTTTTGTCCGCAAGGTGTATCAAGTGTAGAATATTCACCTCAGTCTGTGGT
>NW_024587757.1:0-1765 GCF_018398535.1 Haplochromis burtoni
CACAGCATCAAAACCACACCTGCATGATTGATAAAGGAGGCGTGACAGTTCTAAAGTCTGCCTTCACACAATCTTTCTGTCTTTGCTCAGATTCTGATGTCATTTCCTCCACAGAGATCTACCTACAGTGTTGGCTCTGCTGAATTTCCACCCATTCAAATTCCTGTTCTAAAGACAAAATGACTCCTTGCATCACCACCCTGACTTTCTTGATTATCTCAGCAGCAGG
Source organism: Haplochromis burtoni (assembly GCF_018398535.1). Classification (NCBI taxonomy): domain Eukaryota; kingdom Metazoa; phylum Chordata; class Actinopteri; order Cichliformes; family Cichlidae; genus Haplochromis; species Haplochromis burtoni. The sequence continues at coordinate 230 of NW_024587757.1, forward strand.
TAAAGTTTATCAACACAAAGACAAAAACATACTCTAAATGTTCACACTTTCCTTGCCTTTTCTTTTTACCTGTATTAAGTCCATTCAATGAATGTAAATATTATTACCATATAGATGATAAAAGATATATTTCTGCTTACTGTGTTTCAGGTGTTTCTGAATCCGTTCTGATCACTCAGTGGCCCCATTACATCTCTAACCCTTCCAATGGCTTGGTAAAGATGCACTGCTACCAGAATGACACAGACTATCAATATCTGTACTGGTATAAACAGCCTAGAGGAAAAAGTTTCCAGCTAATTGTGGCTACTGTAGCTGGAATTTCACAGTTCGAAGAGGGATTCAAATCTGGTTTTCAGGCAGAGAAAAATGACAAGCAGTGGTCTCTGACAATAACCAGTATTCAGGAAAAAGATGAGGCTGTTTATCTCTGCGCTGCAAGGCTACACGGTACTGTGGCAGACCTCAGAAGCATGACAAAAACATCTGACTCAAGCATAAGTAATCGACTTGAGGGGGTGGGGGGAAACCACACTGTGGAGAAGATAATAACAGCAATTTTTACCATCAAGTTTGTTAACTAAATAAAAAGGTAAGAAAATGTTGTCTAAAATATTAAAACACTATCTGCATTTTTTCCCCAAAATAATGTTCTTACACATGGATATTTTCCTCAGACTAACCCGCTTGTGATGATGCTAGGTGTTTTAAATAAATCCTGCCAATAGATGGAAGCACAGCACATGGCATAAGCCCTTTACAATGGGAGTTTAGTGGTGAGATAAGCAGCAGATACTCACTAAACGAACCCTCCTCCCTCTTTACACCGAGCCTTTTTATGAGCAACCAACCATTCTCCCATCAGTGCTTAACTATGTCTTCAACTGTTCTCCTCCTCATCTGGTTTTCATGTAAGATCTTAAATTTCAACTAAATTAAATACAAAATGTACAAATTTGAATACTGTACCGACTCATTGTAAACTGTTTTTTGTTCTCTTTGCAGGTCAGGCGAGCGCAGTTATATTTCAGCAGTCTCCTCCACAGATAGTGGATAAGAATCAAGAGATCCAGATAAACTGCAAGCATAACGATAGCTCCCTTCTAATAATGCTCTGGTATCAGCAATTAAGGGAGAGTACATCCATGACCCTCATTGGGTCTGGATATTATCAACAGTCACAAAGTTATGAGGGTGAATTTGAAAAACAATTTACCGTCGCAAGGAGCAGCACAGTAGAAGGAACTTTGACAATAAAAAACACTGACGTGTCGCACTCGGCTGTTTATTTCTGCGCTGCCAGCACACAGTGATGTGGTTTAATGCTGCTCCCTCACTAAAACCCTCAGCATTTTCTGCAAGTGAGGTGTTGTACATGTACACATAGCTTTTTGCTGGTTTTCCTTAGAGTTGCAGCGGGAAACAGATGGACTTGATTCTTCCATAGCTTGCTTCCAAGCTTTTTTTTATAAAAATGAACAGAATCAATTTAGACTAATACAAAGTGCACTGCAGCATAACTTAGGCAGCAAAACT
>NW_024587758.1:0-1763 GCF_018398535.1 Haplochromis burtoni
TTCCTAGAGTATTTAAAAGTAGAATGGGAGGGAGAGCCTTCAGTTTTCAGGCCCCTCTTCTGTGGAACCAGCTTCCAGTTTGGATTCAAGAGACAGACACTATCTCTACTTTTAAGATTAGGCTTAAAACTTTCCTTGTTGGTAAAGCATATAGTTAGGGCTGGACCATGTTGCTCTGATTTTGTAAGAGTGAAGCTCCAAATGTGTTATGAAGTCATTGTATAACTTTCCTAAAGCATGACTTGTTTGACTATTTCTGATCCAAACATGTTAGATGTTTTTCCATTTTTTATAATCTACTATGAACCATCCTTGCGTCTCATCTAAGGCTCAGTTGTCCTTCCTTTTAACTGCTTTCAGAGCTTAAATATCAGGTAACCACAGTCATAGCCAGTGAACTAGTCATTCATCCATTAGAGCTCTGACTTCATACCACAGAGCTACACTGAAGCTACAGAGATATCAAATGGAAAGAATCTGAGCTCTGAGTTCTGCCTCATGTATGTCTCTTCAGACAAACTGATGAATTCTTACCTTCTGATTTTGATGAAAGGGATGAGGCTGAGGGAGTTCCTGTTGGAGGAAAGTGCACTTTAAATCATGAGCTTTTTAAAAATGAAAACCTGTGTGGATTCAAAATAATGTAAATATAATATTTGCACTCAAAGATTATTTGGGGAGGAAAGAGAAAACTAAGAAGTTCAATAGATAAAATAAATTATGAGAATGTTGTGTCTTCCTAACACACTGGCTGTTTGTTTTTCTCTGACTGACCTTTTTTCATCTTCTTTGAAATCAACCCCGCCACCTCCATCACATGGTCACTAGTATATGTTTCCACCATGAGATCCACTGTTGTCGTTCTGTTCGCTTTCTCCAGGCGGCTCTTTTTGATGGGCGTGAAATCACCTCCATTCTGCAGGTGCCAATGGAAACGATCAAGCTCCTCTTCTCCCAAATCTTCCAGCATGTCCAGCAGTTGCTCCTTAACCATCTTTGACCTGTAAATCATGAGAGAAGATGAATCACGGTCTCAGCACACTTTTTATTTTACTTATTTAATATATTTCACAGCAGCTTACATGTTTCATCTGGATTATTTAGATTTTACTTATGACTGTCTTTTCTGGATGGATTATTCTGTGGTGAGAATAACATCACACACTGAATGGTAAAGAATCAATAATGAATAATGAATAAAATACAGTAGGGGGCAGCCTTGTGGAGAGCCGGTGTTAAGGCTGAGGGCTGAGGAAAGCCCCAATCTAACTCACTGAACACGGTCTGACAGGAAGTCTCTGATCCAGGTGGTAGAAGGAACAAGTACAATCTTCAGAAATCTTAAAATCAGCTGAAGTATATGAAAAATGTAATATGAAGTCAAACAAAGAAAAAAAACACTCCACAAAAAGATTAACAAACTAGTTTTATCAAGATTATACTGGCACCAGTTTGACATCAGGTTTCTAAATCTGCTCTGGAGTCAGGAACATGGTGTCAAGAAGACATTGTCATATAACAGGTGCAATATAATTATCTGAACTCTGGTCCTTGGAGATATTCTCAGGTTGCTGTTGATCCTAATGATCTGTTCCTCCTCTATTAGAGCAGACAAACATTTATTCACAAATACACAACAACATTTACACACACATTACCTCTTTGCAGGAGGACAACCAATGCCCTTCGACTCGTCACTCTTACAGGACACAGAGCTGGGTGGAGGTCCAGGCTGGTTCCTGTGAATAATGATGGAGCAGTGA
>NW_024587759.1:0-1763 GCF_018398535.1 Haplochromis burtoni
AACGAAATTTCTATTCTCTGTATGTCCTGTACATGTGGTAGAATTGACAAATAAAGTTGACTTGACTTGACTTGATAATCTGTGAGTGAATTTGAAAGTTGCTTCAGCAGTAAACCTTTTTTCATTGGCAGAACCAGAAGTTACTCTTTATATTTGAGACAAATGAGCAACAACAAACAAGCTGCAACTCCCCTTTTATGCTCACCTCTTAATGAGACACTTGAGCCTGCCTCTGAGACACGGTCAGATGCAGTCTGGGTGGAATAGGGGAAAGGCTCCCTCTCAGAGTAGCTTCCAGTGTTGCTCTGAGTCTGTTTCAGGCTTTGGTCTTGGTTGTGGCCACAATAGAAAATCCCGATTCACACAGATATGTAGTTGTGAATGGGAGAAGGAGTTTCACAGCTCTCAGTGCCAGACACAGGTACTCCTTTGAGACAGCAATCCAGAAGGAGCCCAGACCCAGTTTGCCCCACTGCAACTTTAAAGTTCCCGAATCTGGGATTCCAGATGTGAGGGCAAAGCAACATCCTTTTAAATGGGATCCACTGGAAATGGGTCCAAAATCCACATGTCCTTCTCTGGGATCCTCAGGGAAACATTCATCAAATTTCTCTGTCAGTGGTGAAAGGTGCTGACAGACAGAGTCACTGATCTTCACCTGAGGGGATTTTTCCAAGATGTGAGACAAAAGTGGAAACATGTCCATCCTCTTTTCCTGGGCCCTCTTAGTCCACAAAGCAAGTTTACTCTTGAAAGCTTCAACTTTGTCTGTAACAAACGACATGCTGCTGTTTCTCCCTTGAAGTGAGATGTTCAGCTGGTTCAGCAGTGAAAAAATGTTACAGAGGTAGGAAAGCTTTGAATTGGCATAATAATGTGCAAGAAGAGATGTTCTCTGCGTAGGAAAAGACCTCATTCCTTAGTTCAAACAAATGCTTGAGGACCAGTCCTCTTGAAAGCCATCTCACCTCACTGCGGTAGAGCAGCTGGACATGATCTGCTTCCATGTCCTCACAAAGCTTGGCAAAACATCTGGAGTTCACAGCATAATTTTTAATGAAATTGAGAGTTTTCACACTTACATCCATCACCTCGTGGAACTCTGGTGACATCTCTGTTGCTGCTGCTGCAGGGCTTTCACAGTGGAGAAAACAGTGGGTCCGTTTAGCTTCTGGTGCACAGTCAGGAATCTGCCTAATGACGCTGTGGTGCCTGCAAGTCATTGAAGCTGCACCATTACTGTACACCCCAACACAGTTCTGCCAGTCCAGGTCGTTCTCAGTGAAACATTCCTGAGCCGTGGCTCGAGTTGGTAGCAACATGCAAACTGCTGTCCCAGTGATAACAAACACCAGCAGCAATGCACCATTCGTGACATCAGCGGGCTCCTCTAGTTGCAAAGAGAAAAATGGACTACTTTTTATTCTTTCCAGAAGCTGATGCTGTATGTCTAAGGCCATGTCCGCTAAATGGTGGCTCACATTGTTGTTAGAGTGGGATGGTCAGTAGCTTCTTTGCAGCAGCCTCTCCGATCATCTCATGGCACATATGTACAGCGGCAGGAAAAATCAACTCCTCCGCTTTAGTGAAAGACTTTTTACTCTGTGCCACAAGTCTGGATACGAGGTAGCTAGCCTTTAAAGCACATTTAGATTTACCAGTCAGTGACTGGTCTCTGTTTAATGTTTTAGCTGAGTTTGTGCTTCTGAGAGGAACCACTCTCTTTTACTCGCCTTGATAATTGGAGCATTTGAAATGGACTC
>NW_024587760.1:0-1762 GCF_018398535.1 Haplochromis burtoni
TAAGGGGTATTTGTTTTGCTTTTTTACGGGTTGTACGGAAGCCCCAAACGCAATTTCATTGTTCTTCGACAATGACAATAAATAAATACTTGACTACTTGACTTGACTGATCAGGGAAAGCGGAATCACATGGGGAAAGCAGCTGATAACAATTAACATAATGACAGGACAGGGGACGTGAAGCTAAATACAATAAACACAAGGATCCTTCAAAATAAAACGGGAGACATAACGAGACCCAGACATGACTCGAACTAGACAAACAAAGAAAACTTGGACATGAAACATTACAGACAAACACACGAAGACTTAACACAGGGATGAGACAAATGGGGAGCTTGATAAATCATGAATTAAAACTGTAACCCAGGCATGGCAGAATGTAACTAGATAAACTGAAATGAAACTAGACTGAAAAGGAATAACAAATACATCAAGAAACTCAGAATACTGTACATGCAGTTTCATTCTACCCACTGCTCGTGACTGCACCGTGTATCGTGCAGGTAGATCACAGGTAGATCGTGGGGTGGATGAGGTTCGCCCTGAGTTCCTGAAAGCTCTGGATGTTGTAGGGCTGTCTTGGTTGACACACCTTTACAATGTTGTGTGTAGGGGTGGGTTTTGACTATCGATTCTAGCTTGGATAATGTGATATCGATTCATTAAAATCCTGAATTGATTTTTTCATATATAAATTTATTTTGCCTGAAACACCAGAATCTAAGGTTAAACCTAGCAAAATTTCAACAGCAGCAGGTAAACAGATTCTGCACAAAGATGTAAACACAAAGCATGGACCCGCTGACGGATCAGAATCAGTGTGATGTTGCACGGACACGGTCGGGGCTGAAAGCCGACAGCTCACCGATTCTGATGCATTGGCGCTTTGTGTTTAGGTCCATTTTGCGCTAGATTCGGAAGCTGTAGCTTTTATCTCTCTCCAAACAATATTGACTGAACCAGCAGCAAAAGAAGATCCAAACTATGCTTCACATAACATCGTCATGAATTCCCTCTTACTTTTGCTGTTTTGCTTCCACCATGATAAAAATCACACTTCATGTACAGCTCTCTCTCTATCTCTCTCTTTCAGTGTACTTCGAGAACAGTTTCCCATCAAAAATCTCTGTTTTCTGCATTATTTTCTTGCTTACTACGCACAAGTCTAGCGTTGTTTACAGCGCTGTCGGACGCTGTGTTTTTTTTTTTCTTTTACTTACTTAGGAAAAGAAAGCCTAATTTCTGCTGTTGAATAGGCTACTAAACAAATTTGAACTTTTTAAAATTATGCAAAATTCCAAAACACTTAGCTATGTCTCTAATAAAACCTCTGTAACTTTGCTTTGCTTCACTTCAGCAGCATCAGGTAATGTTCATATGTTGATTAATGGTTTTCTTTAGTTTTTGATCTACTGCAGAATATTTTTAAGGTCATCTGCTATAAAATCCCATGTCAGGAAAATCTTCATGTTTTTCTGTGTTTTAGCCTCAGATACTTTGACACAAAGGCATCTGCTGTGATACTTACACCTTTGAAAAATTCTAGCAAGTGTCAGCTTTCCTTTTTATAGATATAAAAATATGGATATGTACTGATAAGTGATCAGAATTATAAGAATTATAATATTTTAAGAAGGACTTGACAGGCTCAGAAAAGTCAAAAATAGTGAGATATCTTGCAGAAGGATGCAGCAGTCTCAAAATTGCAAAGCTTCTGAAGCATGATCATCGAACAATCAAGCGTTTCATTCAAAATAGT
>NW_024587761.1:0-1762 GCF_018398535.1 Haplochromis burtoni
TACCTGTGGTCCCACGGTTTTAATGATGTAATCTTGCTCCTCTTTGCTGATTCGGCGATGGTTGCGAGGGTCATCTGACACAAAGATAAACCAAAAGACTGCCCAGAGGCAACCAGCACCGCCTGGAAGAGGAGGTGAATGATTGAAAGAATCAGCAGATTTGGCAGTGAAAGCAAAGAGCTAAACAGTGATTGTCTTCAAGGCCAAGTCAGAGGAAAAGTAATGTTACTGTTGTCATAAACCAAAGAGGAATAAGCTCAAATGATAGGCTGCCATCACTGTACATTAAAACAAGACTTCTGTGTAGCCTCAATAATACACAAATTGCTCTAAACAGTTTTTTGTTGTTCAGATGTAGTAAAAAAATGGCTTGTGGTGGCACCAGTGTGTGTTCCCCTCACCACAGATGTAGAAGACAGTGGGCCAGCCCAGCATCTGGCAGATGTAGCCAGTGAGCGGCAGGGCCACAAAGGCGCCAAAGCTGCCCCCAGATGCCGACATGGCAATCAGGCGAGAGCGCTCCAGAGGAGGAGCCCACCTAGCCCATATCGCCATCATCGCCGGGTACGTCACACCCTAAAGATGCACACAGAGAAAATGTAAAGAAAATAATCTGCCCGCTGTTATAGAAGCTTTTTACGTTGGCAACTACAAGCACCTGGAGTCATTCTTGATGTAGGTGTAAAAAGGTTAAACCAAAAAGTGTACCAATGGTTTTTCTTCTCGTTACATTTTTGGCAGTCATTCAGGGCTGATCACGCTGGCAGAGCGAGGCCTGTATCACCCATAGGAGCAGACGCAGGACTCCTCATACCACAACTTATTAAACCCCTAATTTGGATTTTTATTCTCTGAGATCTTGAGTTTTCCTATTATTTTCTTACCTTTCAAAGATTTTTGTTCAAGTAATAATTTATTTATTTAATCAATCCATCTTAGTATAAATGCGGTTACCACAGATGGGTGTTCAGAGCTTAAACGAACCTGTCAAAGAAATAAAGAAAAACATGTCTGGTCTCCCCCCTGTCGTACCTCTCCGAAGCCCTCCAGAGCTCGCAGTGCAAACAGCCAGTACGACCCCCATTTGGCAGCGAGAGGGGTGAGCAGAGTGAGGGCAGCCGTGCCCAGCACACCCAAACCCAGGAAAAACTTCCCCCCGTAGTGACCGGCCAGGTAGCCGCCCGGGATCTGCGTGCACAGGTAGCCGAAGAAGAAAGCCCCCAGCAGCCAGCCCTGAGTCTCAGAGTCCCAGTTGTAGTGAGGGACCTGGGGCAAGAGGATACAGAGAGGAGGCGTCACAGAAAATAAAGCGCGAGGAGAGATCTTGATTGCGGCTCTTTCAATGCTCGAGCGGTGTTACCCCGGCAGGCTGCTGGAAATTATTGCTAGTGTTCTCGCGTCCTGATGGTGGTGGGCAGGCGTTGGTGACGGAGTGGTTTCCGTCTGGATCTGGGTCCGTGCTGTTCACCATGGCTACCATGGCGACGCTGAGGTTGACACGGAGACCGTAGACCACAGTGAAGCCGAGGAACATCAGGAAGGCGAGGTTGAAGCGGGCCGAGCAGCACCGAGGAGGAACTGATCACACACAGAGAAATAAATAGTGTATTTTTTTAAGAGCCTTAAATTTGGCAGATCTCCTCTTTTAGGTAATTTTCCCACGCACGTTTGAGCCGCTTCAAATACAGGCACTACTTTCAGATACCGCCCTAGAAGAGCTGCTTCCATACTCACACCACAATGTGAAAGCATGATATTGCTT
>NW_024587762.1:0-1761 GCF_018398535.1 Haplochromis burtoni
TGACTAAGGTAAGGCCCCAGTTCCACAGGCATAGAGACCAGTCAACAACCACTGGCTACAAGGGAAAAGTGAATATTCACCAGCCTCAGCAACTGGTGAGTGTTTGCTGGAGTTTGCTGGGAGTTGGTAGCATGAAATTTGTTGCAAGAAGGTAAAAAGGTCTTGGTTGCTAGAAGGTTGTTGTGGTTACTGGTTACCAGTAATTGTCATGGAAGAAACACTCAAAAACTATTCACCAGGTGATACTGGGACTCACAAGGTGTACCTTTTGAAATGTATTGGTTACATAGTGAGGTACAATGCAGTCAGGCACAGCTTTGGCAGCGTTTCCAGTTTGTGTACTTTGAATGGCATCAGTCATGTTTGAACCTATAGCAACGCAACAAGAGATCCTTTCTTTCAGTAAACACAGTGTACTAGGCTTTTGTTGTCAAAGGGAGGATGGATGTTATGCAAACTTAAGCTGCACTAAATGAGCTCCTATATAAACAGTAGCTTGATTGATAACATACAAATGCAAATATAGTTGTCACCTGACTCTGCAGCTGAACCTGTTGGAGACCGATCCAGAGCTGAGTGAATCTGGCTGTATGATAATCATGTGATTTGATTTCAACAATATGAAGAGGCTGCGGGACATAAATGAAGGTTAAACAAGTTAACTTGTGTTATCAGTCAAACAAGACCGTCCTGATAAGTTTCAACCTTTGAACAGTTTGCATCTTTGAACTGTGATTGACTGGCCGCCAGAAATTCAGAGAAAACGACATACAGAGACTGTGTTGAAAACAGCGTGTCGATAGAGTGTGTTGAAAATGTTGATGTCAGGAACAAACCGAAATTACAGGGCCAGTAAATGTAGCTTGTGAAAATAGTTGAAAAATTAAAGGGAAACGTCTTCACACGACTCCAATCACACAGAAAATGTCTAAAGCAAGTCCTGTTTTTCAATTCTACAATGTTAGTGTCACAGTCTGCGAGGCAGGAGGAGCAGACACAGGCAAGGAGACGGGACTGAACTGGAACAAAGACCGAGTTTTTATTTGCCTGCTAGCAAGAGATACACATGAAACTGTGAAGACTATGAAAAACAAAGAAGCTATGACAACAATGTCTTTAAACTATGACATTTAACTATGACATGCGCTATGATCTTAAACTATGACTAGACGTGGAAACACAGATGTTCTGACAAAGACAGAATAGAACACACAGACTAAATACACACCAGGACTGATCAGGGGAAGTGGAAACACACAAGGAAACAGCTGACACAGATGCACATAATGACACACAGTGGAGTTGTAAAGCTAAGCACACTGACCAAGGGAAACACAGGACCTTTACAAAATAAAATAGAAAACGTAGACAAGACAATACCAGCTTAACAGATTTGGCAACTAGACAGGAACCCAAACACAGACAGTGATAAATAATGGCCGAGCTCATCCTCAACTAAAACCAAAATAAGAATCACACAAATTATAATCACAAATCGAACATAAGACAAATACAAACTACACTCAGATAGCCGAGTCAGAGACCCAGCCTGTGACAGTTAGATGGTACAGCTCCAGACCAAATAACTGAGTAACGAACGATAGACTCGTACAGGACGCCATGATTTATTAGCAGGATGAAGGCAGGGTTGTGCATCACTTTCAGGCTGTTAACCTGCAGGAACACAAAACTTCACTGAGCCTTCAGCAGCTTCAGCATCATCAGTAAAGACAGATTTAAATATGTGTAATATCATACTGT
>NW_024587763.1:0-1761 GCF_018398535.1 Haplochromis burtoni
TCTATTCCCATGTTGTTGCAGTATATTAATGACTAACCTTCTATTGTGGATGGATTTTCTCAGTTGTTCTCCTGACTTCTGACGTTTGGTCCATTTACAGCATCCTGCCATGCGATTTAGTTGCATTACAAAGGTTTTCCGACTAACTAAGATAATGCCAAATTGATTCGTATATATTAAAAAAGAAAAAGAAAAAAAGATTTATCAATTTCAGCTTTTATATCCAAGCTTTTACATGACTTCTGTCCAGGTCACTGAATTCTGCTTAATTATACTTTACACGTTTTTTTGTTTTTGTTTTTTTTTAAATAGGGCTGTAGAGCTGTAGAGTTGTGTTGATAAGACAGGTACATTATAACTGATGATGTGAAACTAAACAGAAGAATGTACTTTTGCAAATAAAATCTAGTTTAGAACAGATTTTGCAGCAGTGTTACCTCAAAATACAAGCTGTTTTCATGCGGGGAGTTGGCTCGATTTACCACAGTGCTGTGCCTTGCCTGTGGCTGTTTAGCTTGTTTCATTATGTCAGAGTGTAGCAAAACAACCCTTTAGCTATCATAATCCTGTAGTCTGTGGCAGTCTTTGGAAAACTCCAAAGAAAATTCCAATCCTGTGCTTTTAAAGACTGGCTTTCACACTTCAGAGATGGCCGACTTAGTAGCTGCAGGCAAGCGGTGGGAACCAAAACACCATCCACACTTCAGAGGAGCAATACTGCAGTCCTTTAGACAGACAGAAAAAAATTAACTCTGGAGCTCCAGCAGGAGACACTGAGGGAACTTCTTTACCCCTGATGTAATCAGCTAAAGTGACAGAGCTTCTCACATACCTCTAAAAAGAATTGTGGATTAGTTTGTATTCTAATGCAGGTGTATAATCTTTATAATCAATATATTTTCCCCCTGTGATTATCATGTTTAATTGTAATTATGATACACCTTGTGTATGGTATAAACATACATATTTTTTCACACATACAGTATACAACCCTCAGTACTCCTTTCTCTCCAGCTTAATCCTCATTGCACCATGAAAAGCTCAGCAGGAATCTTTATGTGTTCCCCTCTGCTCTCTCAATTTTTTGCTTACTGGATGAGGCATGCACATTGATGCTATTCCTGTGTGTGTGACTGACGCTCCAGATGGATTGACAGGTCAAAGGGATAAAGCTTTTTCATCTTCAAAAGCCATGAAAATAGGCTCTGTAACACTTGGAATACACTTTTTAAAAATATTGTAACATTCACAAGAACCAGACGGTTGGATCTCAGTCTGTCCGTTTATTCGGCAACACAGGCAAACGGGCCGTTAACTCCGGGGAGAGAGCCCTCATACAACACTTCACTTCGGCCCCGCACAGTCACACAACAACCACCACAACCAGAACCCCCCTCCCCTTCCTGCACACATTAACTCGCTATTTCCTGCAGCACAACCAAACATGTATCTTAAAGAAATAACAACAGTGTGTAGAGATAACCAACATGTCACTGTAAAATAACATTTAACCATCGTTACACTGCCCCCCCAGCAATAAGTTCCTTGTCCCCGAGGGAACAACACAGTCTCTGAGGCGGGGTGGTAGCCTACGTTCCCTCCTTGACCTCCTGTGGTGTACACGGAGCTTCGGGGCTTTGAGGTGAAGAGTCCGAGGGAGGGGAACGCAGGTCCGGCCGGGGCTCCCTCTGTGCAGGGTCATGGGAGCTCGGTACACGTCCCTCAGGGAAGGAGGGGAGGGACTGCCCTCTGTAGGGGGCC
>NW_024587764.1:0-1760 GCF_018398535.1 Haplochromis burtoni
ATTCGGTTGTTTCTCCTGTTTCAGACTGTTTAGTTTTAGTGTGTTTTGGCTCGCAACACGCAGGGCATCATTCTCTTAGTGTTGCTCAGACAATTAGTGTTCATAACGTTAACCATGGTGAGAGATGTTAGTGTTTATTGTGCTTAGGAAATTCTACATTTTGAGTCAAGGGTTCATGTGCTAGGTCATGCCTGAATATTTAGATAATCATTTAAGTTTCTGAGTGGATCCTTGGTTTTGTAATTTCCTCAAAAGAGCTCTAAACTGAGACAGTTGTTTAGCGTGTGTGGAAGGCACGCTCACTTTAAGTTCCCGATTATTCATTGTGTTAGTCTTTCATCTTGTGTACATTAAGTAACTTTCACTTCACACCTGCTTCTCCACATGCTTTCTGCATTAGAATCCTCCCTTATCTTTTTGCCAGTAAACACTTTTACAGCGTTGCTATGTGCTGGAAATGTTACAGATGCAGAAGTTGGAGAGACAACTTTATGAAGGAAAATAACTTGTGCCACATTGACATGGCTATCAAAAAATGTACTGAGGGCCACTGTGCCTGTGTCCCAATTCAGCGGTACCATTGGTAGGCTGGGTAATTTGAAAGCAGCAAGAACATAAAGGCCAAAAGTGAATGGCTGTTAAATGCAACCTGACCTCCATCATCCAATCATGTCTCCCTTTTTATGGATTTTGTTGAGAGTGGAAAGAGTGCTGTGACGACAGGAATGCTGCTCATACAGAGTGTGTAAAAGCCTGTATCAATAAAAATGCATAGCAAGGTGCAATGCCGTGTGTGTGCGGGTCCTCATTCTTGTCATACTCAAGAAGTACCAAAGCCTGAGAGAAGCGCTTGAGAAGATGTGGAGGATGAAGGCAACAGTGGTCCTAGTGGTAAAGGGAGCAATTGTGCAATGACCTCCAAGCTAGGTGAGTGGCTCCAGCAGATCCCAGGAACAACATCCAAGACTCCTATCCAGAAGAATTGTAGGAATAGCAAAGATATTGTGCAGGACTCTCAAGCATTTGATGTGTGATTGTGTCATAAAGTTGCTTGTGTAACCGATCATATGCAACTTCATGAAACAATCATTATTGCACAATTTGTTAAAGAGCAGCTACCTAAAACTGCAAAGAAGTCTATGATCTTTTTAATATTGTTACATCCTCACTTTGTATGACTCTGGATTCTCTGAAAAACAAAGTCTTAAACCAGAAGGACTCCCCTCACCACACTCCCTACCAGAAGGACTTTATTCTCTCATATAACTCTGAAATGCATACCTTAGCAGATAACCCTAAAACTTGAAATGTAATATCATCTCACTACTTAAGAACTGTATTTAGCTCGTAAATAGCTTGTTGTTCTATAACAAAGCCCAATGTAAAGCTAAGGCATCAGAACCACCCTTGTGCGGCTACTTTTGGGGTGCAGTAGCTCCACCACCCTACAGTGGGGAGGAAGTGGGTTTGTGTACTCAAGTTTATATAGTGAGAATTATAAAAGTTAATGGACTCTGACTAAACTGATACCAGCCCACAAATTTTTTTTTTGCAGTAATTCAAGATGGCGCCAGTGTGGTCACGTGATGGTGTCCGACTGAGCGGAGGTCTTCCTGAGCTCCCGCCGCCACTGAGCATATCCTGCTTTATTATCGATACGTTCTGTACAACATTGAGGTATAAAAACTTTAAACAAGAGTCTGTTAAAATGCCTCCTACAAGAGCTGCAAAATCTGCATCCAACAAATCTCCTGAAGAAT
>NW_024587765.1:0-1760 GCF_018398535.1 Haplochromis burtoni
CAGGAATCAAAAATTTCTAGATCAGAACAGAACTCTTTCAATCTAATGCTTCTTGGCGACAGTTCACTCCCTGGTGGAGATTTATCAACCCTAGGATCAGGAACACAATTAAAATCACCTCCCAACACCAAATATGGGGAAGCTATGGCTGAAACATGGGTTAAGAGATTGGGGGGGAGAAAAAAAAAAAGACATCTTCTGAATTTGGACCATAAACACATCCTATAGAAACAGATTCTCTAAATAAGAAACCAGATATAAGAATGTAGTGTCCTTCCTTATCTTTTATGACTTTTTCTATGGTTAGAGGCAAATTGCTATGGATAAGGATGGCTACACCTCTGCTTTTTGTGTTATATGATGAGTAAAAAACTTGGCCAACCCAATTTCTTTTAGTTTTGAGTGTTCCAAATCATTTAAATGAGTTTCTGAAAGTAAGGCAATTTGTGTTTTTTCCTTTTTCAAGAATAAAAGAAGTTTGTCTTTTAACAACATTATTCAGCCCTTTAACGTTTAAAGAAATTATTTTAAGGTCAGTCATATCACCTCACTCTTTTGTTATAGTTTCTTTTCCCCCTCTATTATAACATGATGTGTGGGAAACCATTTCTCGGAGTGCGCTACTGCAAATAAGAAAACAGATGTTTCCATAAAAGGGAATGCGGGTAATTTTAGATACATTATATAGACACAAACATGAAAAATAAATAAATAAACAAACAACAGAAACAATAACCACGCATATTAATGATTTTTAAAAAAAGAAAAAAAAAAGACAACCCCTAAAATCCCCCTTCCCTCCCCCCAAAAAAAACGGTACGATCCATCAAAAAAAAAAAAAAAAAAAAAAAAAACTGTCTCATGAAACCGAGCAAAAGTCACTGACAGAGAGGCAAACAGGGAGAAAAAAAAAACCAAAAAAAAACCGAACAAACAAAACTTCCTCTCCAAACTCCTGCATGCCACCGATAGAACCAGCCAACCTCATTTATATTTCTGAGTTAAACATGTTTTACTTTATAGAGTTTGTAAGAAAAAACAAATAAGGGACGGGACAGTTAAATCATTCCTTAATAAGTGTAGGCTACAACTTCCAGTTCCAATATACCTTAACATGGACTCTGTATCCTTAAATTAAGAGTATGTCTAATATTTAAGTGCCGTAATAGAACCAATCATATTCAATCAATTGCTGTCGGTGTTCAATTTAACTCAAATTGTTCAAAAAAGCAAGAGCATCTTCAGATTTACGGAAGGAGTAATTTTTCCCTCCTTGAGAAAAGTGTAGCAGGATAGCGCATATAAAAGCGCATATTTTTCTGGATACGTTTTTGGCACACTCCGTTAAACGCACGTCGCATCTCTTTTACTCCTGTTGCCAAATCTTGTCGAATATGAATGATCTGTCCATCATAAGTCAGGGGGCCATTATCTTTAGCTGCAGTGAGGATCCTAATCTTGTCTACCGGATTATGCACCTTAATAATCATTGCACGAGGGTGATTAGGTCTTGATAATCCAATGGACCCCGTCGATTTTGATTTTCCCCTGTTTAGTTTGAATACTCGGCAAAGTCGGTAGCCAGCCTTCGGGGAATTTCACCGGTTCACGACCTTCAGTGCCTTCCTTTAAGTTCAGAATTACAATGTTGTCTCTTCGGCTCCGGCCCTCCAAGTCTAGACATTTTTCCATAAGAGTATTCACTTTAGTCTCCATATCAGCCAGTCTAGTTTCCATACCTGACAGCGAGTCTTCTGCAG
>NW_024587766.1:0-1760 GCF_018398535.1 Haplochromis burtoni
AAAACAAAACAAAACAAAAACAACAACCTACAGCAATAGGTCCATAAATTCAGCAACAGATGCAAAATCTCTTCAATACGTAACTTTCTGATTGAAATGCTATGAAAACTAAAGAAGAAGTGAACATTTATAAATATGAGTAAGTGCTGTAAGTCCTGTAACTCCTGATTGTTGAGTTTTAAGGAAACTCTGTTTATTAAAATGAAGAAAATCAATATTTTACACACAAATCTGAGTATAAGACAAAACACTAATCCACAGGCTGGATTTACCCACTTAGGAGCTCAGAGGCAAACCTTTGTTGTTGGACCCCTGTTGGCCCCCACTCTGTGTGGCAGCCTCATGATTCATGAAAATCATATCGCTGATTTTCCCACAATTCAATTAAACCAACAGCAACAGATAATGTGATGTGGATTAAATCTGGAACTGCCATGCGCACGAACATCAAATGATCATTAAAAAATCTTTGACATCCACTGATTTGTTAAAAACCTCATGTCATGTGTCCCATCATCCCGGTGCTGAGGCAGTATCTACATCTCAGCGGCGATGGAGGCGTTCTTCACCCCTGCACCAATCACAGCAAAGAACACATTTGGGAAAAAGGACCTGGCGTAAATGGCCATCTTAGGGAGCGAGGGAGCAATCACCACCTCTTTCCTCTTATTGTTTAAAGTCTTCACAATCTCTGCGGCGGCTTCATCAGGAGAAACGCCGAGGGGCTTCTTAGTGTACAACACTGCAGTGAGCCGACAGGAAGAGGAAATAACACTCAGCATTTTCAACAATAAAAGAAGTGTTTGAACATCTGTCTTGCCTCCTCTGAGTTTACTCACACGACCACAGGGATTTGGAGGTGGCTGGGGCTCCAGACGCAGAGCAGCTGATGAAGTTGTGGCTGATGGTGCTGACGGAGATGCCGTACTCCTCCACCTCCGCTCTCAGGCAGTCAAAGAAGGCCTGAACAGCGTGTTTAGAGGCTGCGTCTAAGATACAGAGTGAAACCTGTCATCATCTGCTCTGAGGAAACAGCAGGAATAATCGAAACTTTTTTTCTAATCTAATCTAAACTCTGTACTGGAATTTTAAAATGTTTACATTCAAATTTTTAAATATCGTCTTTGAGGGAGTCTGAAAACTTTGATAATGGATTGTTTTAAGTCATTTTTAACATATATATATATAAAAAAATGATGTTTCATGAAAAAGGGAATTTAAAAACTTACAGGTACTGCGAAAAGGCACAGCTAGTCTCCCTTGGATGCTGTTAACCAGCAGCAGGTGACCACTTCTCCTGGAGATCATGGAGGCCAGCACGCCTGGAAGAGAAATTCAGCCTTCATCGTCTCACCCTTAGAAGGTCAAAGTTAAACATGTTCCCATCATCTACCTTTAGCCAGAGTGACGGGCCCAAAGTAGTTGTTGTCCATCAGCAGTTTGTCCACCTCCAGAGACACAGTCTGTGCTGGAGCTTTCACCTTCATGCTGCTGTTAAAGATAATAATATCCAGGCACCCATAACAGTCCAGGATCTCTGCGATTGCCTCAGGCATGCTGTCCGTATCTCCAAAATCCAGCAGCACCAACTTAGGAGGAAACGTCTGAAGAGGAGAAACAGCATAGAAGAGGAGGTCTGCATGGCAGCAAGGTGCTGATTGGTGACTACATCTCATTTACTTTCACTTGTAATGCAGTACTTATGATTTGAGCAATTAAAATCTGTTTATTAGTAGTAATAGTAATAGCAGTAATAATAG
>NW_024587767.1:0-1758 GCF_018398535.1 Haplochromis burtoni
AATTCTGACAATCTGTGCACAATAAAACAGTCTGTAACATTAGTAAAGAAGACGGATGTCCAATCAAGCTGGATTAATAGGTTCAAAAAAGCTGCGTTGCTGGAAAATAAAGCAGCAGAGACGCCATCTTCCTCAGGGTTGGCATGTGCTGAGTTTAGACTGGATCCGAATTCTGCTGGGACTCATTTAAAGTTGACTCAATGCAACTTTGGCCTGCGTAGCTTTCAGTGCGACACGATTATATAATGAGAAGGAAAAATAATTCTGTTTTCTTTTCCGTCCTCTCTGACTAGTCAGTGAAACAGATCCAAAAAAGACATTTTAGCTCAGCGGCAGGCGGACTTTGTAGAGGACATGATGACACTCAGCTGGAGCTGAAAAGCTACACGCTTACTAAGTTTGTCATTTCATACTGACTTCCTTCCTGCTGCCTTTCCTTCTCAGTTCCACCTGACCCGGTATCTGAAGCGTCTTGCTGTGCCAGCTGCCTGCACTCATTAGTTACCATCCAGAAATGGACGGGAGCTTTCAGTAGCAGTAGAAGTTCATGCAAATACTCACCCGTGCAAACAGATACACAGCCACTCATGCACAAGTCAGCACAATTACTGTAGATCAAAGGCAGACACACTGGCTCGCTGAACCGTCACAAGACTGATGACCCTGAAGCCCAAGGCTGAGAGTACCAGCACGTTTCAGAGTGACAAGTCCTGCTTTGTGTGTGTGTGTGTGTGTGTGTGTGTGTGTGTGTGTGTGTGTGTGTGTGTGTGTGTGTGTCAGTTAATGTACATCATGACATCGGCATTTTTTGGAAGCATTTTAAAGCGTTCCTATTTTCAGACTAAATAGTCAAAAAAATCAATAAAACAAAGGCCTTAAACTTTGATTTTTTACATTTCCTGTAACTTTGCTGAACATATTTATGTTAAGCCAGGTATAATAATAAGATTTACTTTTGGAAATCACCATCTATTTCTACTTCATGTTACTTGATGCATGCACCTCTAACCATAACCTGTGGCAATAAGAATATACAGGACTGTGCAAAAGTTTTAGGCAAGTGTGAAAAATGCTGTAAACAAAGAAAGCTTTCAGAAATATAAGTGATTGTTTATTAACCCCAAATGTATTCTGCAGCAGGACAATGACCCCAAACACACAGCCAAAGTCATTAAGAACTATCTTCAGCGAGGAAGAAGAAGAAGAAGACGTACAGGAAGTGATGGTACGGCCCCCACAGAGCCCTGGTCTCAACATCATGGAGTGTGTCTGGGACTACATGAAGAGACAGAAGGATGTGAGGAAGCCTACATCCACAGAAGATCTGTGCTTAGTGCTCTGAGATGTTTGGAACAACCTACGAGCCGAGTTCCTTCAAAAACTGTGTGTGTAGCTAGAAGAAGGCAAAGGGTGGTCCCAGCAAGTATAGATTTGATTTAGATTTCTCGTTTGTTCTTTTACTGCATTTTGTTGATTGATGAAAATAAATGATTAACATGTTTTTCTCACTTGCCTAAAACTTTTGCACAGTATAAATTTTGTTTTTATGAAATTCTTCTTCCACACATCAGAAACTTCTTTCCTTCCTTTTTGTCTTTCTCCAAAACATCAGAGGTTTGGCCTCACAGAGCTAATCTGCCTTTTTCAGCAATATTCACCTGGGAACTATGCAGAACCACAAATCAACTCTAATGCCTTTTAGTGGATCTAAACTGACACAAAGCTTTTCCTTTGACACTGCGCTGTTTACGTCTAATC
>NW_024587768.1:0-1758 GCF_018398535.1 Haplochromis burtoni
CCATGGATTTTTTTTTCACATTCTGTCTCTCACAGTTGAAGTGTACCTCTGGTGCAAATTACTGACCTCTGTCATCATTTTAGGTGGGGGAACTTGCACAATCGGTGGCTGACTAAATACTTTTTTGCCCCACTGTA
The DNA here is from genome assembly GCF_018398535.1 of Haplochromis burtoni. Lineage (NCBI taxonomy): Eukaryota > Metazoa > Chordata > Actinopteri > Cichliformes > Cichlidae > Haplochromis > Haplochromis burtoni. Next base: position 138 of record NW_024587768.1, read on the forward strand.
ACTCTGCATTGGCCTTTTTGAATGTATCAATGTTAGTTTGTTTTCATTTGGTAATAGCTTTCTCATAACTAACATCCACTGAATGATTGGATTCAAAGTCTTAAGGAACTGAAGAGCTCAGTAGTAATCTGTATTTACAAGGCCTCCTGCATCTTTTGCAAAGAATACAGAAAAAGGACAAACAGACGCAACAAACGCTCAAATATGTTAAACATTTAGAACATGTATGATGTTACGCTTTTGTTGACACTGAACTTTTCACCTGCTGCATAAATCTGCTTTCTACTAATTCTGTTTTAAGGTGTTAGCTATGTGTTGGATATATGTGGTGGGGAGTTTGGTGTGAGATACTCTGGAGCTAAAACCTTGAATTTCCCTGTCAGATCACAGTTATTCGCTTTGTTACCACCTTGCGCAGGTAGCCCGGCAGTCTGGTTTGCTGCTGAATCTGCGTCCGCGTCTGCATCCGTGTCTGCATCAGGGTCTGCATTGGCGTCTGTAGCGACGACGACGTTTCTGACTGCGTTTGTGTCGGTTTCTCTTCTGCCGGCTTTATTTTTTCAACCTCAGTAAAGCCGAGGACCTGTGAGGGAGGAATCACTGTTGACATTTTCATAGTTTGTTTGTGTGTGAATATGTGAATGCATGCATGCATTACACATGTTATTTGGATATAAATATGTTTGAGCAGACATTCTGTGGTGACCTGCTTCCCTTTTGGAAATAAAAAAATAAATCCACATGACAAAAAGTCTCAAATTTAAGGTTAAATAAATATGGAGGGTTATGGACACACATTTCACCTCTTCTCTATGTTATATATGGTAATGAAAGTATTCGGCAGCCTAGAAGCCATGCATGTACATATTCTGCACCAAACCAAAAACTCTCAGGTAGAAATACATTATTATATTCATACAGTATTGTACTGGACGTTGACACATACTTAACAAGCCATGTGATCACAGACTTGGCCATTGAAGAATATCCCATTTCTTGTCTTGAGAAACTCTCTGGTTTATTTTGCAACAGTTTTTAGTTTCTTTCCATTTGAACTGTGAAGCTTTGTCTAAATGGTTTAGCTGAATCACCATAATAGCTTATTATAGTAATATTGGGTTTCTGGGCTTTATTCTGTGGTAAAATATTAACGACTACTGTTATTAAAGCCACAAATTTTCCCCTTGCTTTGGCAAAGATCATCTGCTTTTACTTGCACTTTGAATATCTACTTATATTCCACATATAATACTGATAGGAGCAAAACCAGCCTTTGTACACAAATCATGATCTGTTTGCCAGATATGTAGTGAAATGACATGATTGATGTAATCATTCTGTAATCCATACTTCTGTGTAACCATTAGCAGTTTTGTTTGTTTGTTTGTTTGTTTTGTTTGTTTGTTTGTTTGTTTTTGGGGGGGCTTTGTTTCTTTTGTTGGTTGCACGGACCAATATTGTAACAGTTTACCAGTGTATAGTTTGGTTTGTGTCATATCTATCTAATAGACTCCAGTTTGTTCATGTAAATGGAGAGTCCTCTTCACACACTGAGGTTAATTATGGAGTTCCACAGGGTTCAGTGCTAGGACCAATTCTGTTTACATTATACATGCTTCCC
>NW_024587769.1:0-1757 GCF_018398535.1 Haplochromis burtoni
TGTGTGTGTGTGTGTGTTTGAGAGCGACCTGTATTCTACAAATAATGATTTGCTAGCCACTTAACCTAACCATTAAAAATGAATGCCTGACCCTAAACCCAACCATGACCTAATTGTAACCCTGACACTAAAACCACATTTTGAGCCTCAAAAAGGCTTCAAACTTGTGAGGACCGGTGAGTGTGTCCTCACAAGTGACGGTTGGTTCTCACAAGTATAGTAGAATGCAGATTTCAGTCCTCACAAAGATAGCTAAACAGGAACACACACACACACTCTTTCTATCTTTATAATCTGAGTTGTAAAGATAGAGGGACTGGCTTTAAACATGGAGAGATGGAGGAGAAACGTTAGGAGGTGTTCTCAGACGGGGAGAACGAGGGTGGAGTGGATTTAAAGTGCAGGGTGTGAATAAGGCTTTCAGTGCCAGCGTGTCTACAACGTGTCTGCAGCGTCTCTACAGCGTCTCTACAGCGTGTCTGCAGCGTGTCTGCAGCGTGTGGGGTTTTGCAGAATTTTGTGCTAATTTACATCAACATACAGGAAACTGGTGAAGGCAGATAATGTGGTCGGTTCACTGGAGTTTCACATTAGTCATTAATGACACACAGAGTCTTTATCTCGTCGTGTTTGGCTCGCAGTGTTGGTGCAGGCTAAAAGACATGATAATGATTCATTTTCTCCCGAGTAAATATCACGTTTCTAGCCCCTGTCTGTGATTATTACTTACTTGACTTTTCCTTGAAAGCCAATTACCACAGCTGATATTAATTCAGCTGTAATTACACATGAGGAGAAATGTAATGTAACTGACTTCCCACTGAAATGAGATCAATGTTAAATTTGGTAATTAGGTCATAATTTTGACTAAAATGTCCTCACTGAATGAATATAGTGAGCATTATTAGCAGCAAATAGATACCTGCATAATCACTATCTAACAACACAGCCCATTAACAAATATGTGTTTAAAGGTGGGAAACATCACCTGCAGCTGACATCACAACCTGTAAAAATACCACAGGTCTCTCCCACAGATGTCATTCTCATCGTCGAGTTTTCAGTGGAAGAAATGTTTCATGTGTCTTGGTCTGAGCTGACAGCAGGTTTCCTTAAACAGCCTTTATGCAGTCCTGCTGCATAAACAGTTTCACCATCATTCACATGCAAATGTTCACCATCATTAACTGGTAAGAGTTAGATCCACAGAGGAGATGGAAGATAGCCCCATCAAAGAGCTGCTGGGTACATCTGTCAGTGTCGTCACATAAGCGCTGGTTTAACAGGAGAAGAAGGCAAAACCCAAACTTTCACAGTTTCAAACATCTCCATCTGTATCTGTGTGTCTCGGAGCTTCTGTGTGATTAAAACCCACACGACCTCCGACCCAGCTGTGGCCTCTGTGGTGCAGCCGAAGCGCCTCAAAGACTGCGTCACGTCACTAAGAAATGTCAGAATCACAGGTGATCATAACAGGAGACATCTTCCACCATCTAACAGTGCTGTGCAGCCATGCCCACCCTCTGTGCTACAGCTCAGATAATAAAGAAACTGACGTCACTGCTAGTCAAAGCTTTGGTCATCATGTTACAATTTAGGGAAAGCTTCAGTCAGCTGAGACTGACGACACTTCATCCACTGAAAATATTTAGAGTATTGATGAGCACGAATCAAGACACCACAGGTTTCTATTATTATTTACAAAATGTCCATATTGTGAACATGTATATTTAAAAGTAATATTTCCAAGGCACTTA
>NW_024587770.1:0-1754 GCF_018398535.1 Haplochromis burtoni
CGCACATCCTCCAGATGATGTGCGGAAGTGCTTCAGGAAGGTGAACGCTTGGTCTGACAGATATGTGACCTGCACTCCACAGTCTAGTGTCATGTAGTCCACCTCATCTGCTACCACACATTCAAACCCCCTCAGACCTCGAGTAGTCTTCTTCTCATACTCTTGCCTCAGTATGTCTGCTGCAAAGGTACCAACTGTACCATAAACAACCTGCTGGCTGTATGCATCCTCAAGCAGCTTGTCATTATCTTTAAAAGAGCAGTTATCGATGTGTGTTGGAGGCACCGTGGATGATGTAATACCAAACACATCATATAATTTTCTCCACTCATCCTGATCACGACTTGCTAACAAAGAAGAGTTTGTCACAATGTCCACCTTTACGCCTCGTGTGGCCTGTATTGTAGCAAACATGGCTAAAATACAAGTTTTGCCCTCTCCGGTGCCAATTTCCAACAGACTACCTTTTTTATCCCCAGACTGTGGCAACAGGAGTAGCAGCAGTGAAGCCAGCTGACTGAGTCTTGGGAAGTAGCCCTGAACTTGTTCACCGCTTTGCATGGTAAAGGTGGTGCATTCCTTTACAGCTCTGGATACGATGATCAGGACTTTCTTCAGAGCATCAATCTTATGATTGTTAAAATCAAGAGAATTTATTATCTTTTTACAATCTTCAATCTTCTTCGCCTTAATGGGCTTACTTACATATTTGGGTAGCTCTTCTTCAATATACGTCAGGACTTTTCGCAGGAGTGACAGGATACACTCTGGATAGTTTTTGTCTTCCAGTTCAGCCAATAGTGTGTCAGCATCTTTGTCATGCTCAGCTCTGTCCACACAATGTTGGATGTAGTCTACAGGATTTTTCTTTTTCAGGGCAGAGAGAGCGTCGTTACAGCTCAGCCTGTAGGTGCACGCTTTGTGGAGGATTTTTACGACTGTTTCCTGATCCACTCTCGAGGTCTGTCTAATGAAAAGCCTGATTTCTTTTGGTGTCCAGATGTTGTTGAAGACTATGTGACAGAGGATCTCCTTACATGATTGGGTCAGCTTTGAGGACAGATCCAGAACATTTGCTAACACCTGTCTGGCCAGTGTTGGATTTTTAGCTTGTAGCTGTTCCTGCAAATTGAAGAGGAACTCAGTCTTCCTGTCTTGTCCAGTCGTGAGGAAACATTTAATATCAGAGTCACCATCTAAGGTCAACTTCACAACTGACTTCAGAATGTTGAACCGCTCAGTCAGAGACAGGTTCACATATCCAGTAGCCTGATCCAAAGCCCACTGTAATGAAGTGGGGATGTGGTGCTCTTTAAAATATTGTAATGTCAGCTCATTTTGGAGAGTTTTCATCCTGTTTTTCAGTGGAATCTTCACATTTTGATCCTCTCTGATGTCATACTTTGATAATAGTTCTTTAAACTTGTCATTAACATCAGTGACCTGTGTTGAAAAGGAACACAGAGCATAACATTAGTCTCAGTGAGCAAAACTGGAAGCATTGATATTATGTACAGTGTTATAGCCTATGTAACTTTTAATTGTCCATAATGTTAGTATTAAAAGGAGGTCAGTTTTAAGATGTAGGAAAAGCAAAACAAAATAAAACAGTAATTATGGGATATCATGCAGTACCCCATCTGAATAGCAGTTAAAGTGTATGCTATGTCTTCTAATGATACTGCCTAAGGGAAGCATGTATAATGTAAACAGAATTGGTCCTAGCACTGAACCCTGTGGAACTCCATAATTAA
>NW_024587771.1:0-1754 GCF_018398535.1 Haplochromis burtoni
TTTCGAGGTCAGTAAACACAACCAGAATTCATACATAAGGCACACGGGATTATAAAGGGCACTGTCGATTTTCAGAAAAATCAAAGGACTGATTTTAAGTGTGCCGTATTTTCCAAACAACACGGTAATAACGACGGCCCGCTAGCATGCTCTACCAAAAATAGTGCTTCGTCGTGTATCTGATGGACGAAAGCCAAACCAGTTCCACACCACTGAAGTTGCAGCATTTTTACAAACCAATTCTGGGTCAGCCCTTCTCATTTTCTGTCGCCGAAATGCTTTTTCCGCCACGTGCGTATGAAAACAAAGGTACTGCGCATGCGCGTTTTTACAGTGTTTTGAAAGTTCTTGGACCTGGGCCGGTTCTTGGAACACTCTCAGGGATCAGCCAGCTCGGCCAGTAATTCTACCTTGTTGAAATCGTGCAGGGTTGATTAAACTGGATTCACCTGCAAATGCTGGTCCACTGACTCCATTTGTTTGTTTTAAGAAATGCATAATCCAAAATGAAAACAATGCAAATGTTTGCATAGATGTATTTAAATGAATGTCTACATTAGACCAATGAGTCAGAAGTCAATACTTTAGCAGCGAGAGATGCCATAGAACTTTATTAAGGACTAAAAAAGTTCTCTCTTTTGTTATATTAACCCATCTTTAATACTGTAGCGTGACACCATAAGGGAGGATAAGTTTTTTCCAGGTATTCAGAGGGCCCGGTGGCGCCAGTGTCCGGCAGCCTCGCCTCTGTCAGTGCGCCCCAGGGTGGCTGTGGCTACAATGTAGCTTACCATCACCAGTGTGTGAATGTGTGAGTGAATGGGTGGATGACTGGATATGTAAAGCGCTTTGGGGTGATTAGGAACTAGTAAAGCGCTATATAAATACAGACCATTACTGCAGAAGTAATTAAGCTTCTCTGATGACAAGCACCCCAAGATGGGTGTTTGTGGTCTTGTTGTCTAGCCTCTCCGAATTACTCATGCTCCTATAAAAGGACTAAGACTTCCTCTGTGGTGTTAGTACCCGATGTCAGCAGTCATTATTCAGAGTTTACAGCTGAAACTCAAGTGTGTGAATTAATGTTTAGGCTGCTGCTTAAAGCTGTTCACATTTCACACAAGTCAACACCTCCGAGCTAAGGCAGCAGCCAAGCAGAGCCGCTGGCTGTAGAAAGGAAATGACCTCTGGCCTTCATCCAGTCACGCTTGGCATGAGGGATGTTTTCCCCAGACGGGGGGTGAGTCAGTGAACACGACCTGCTGGCAACCAGAGCAGAAGAAGCTCCAAAGAGCAACAGGAAGCACTGAACCAGCCAAAAGAAATCCTTAACTCAGGCTCCAATATCAGGTAACTACAGTCAGAGTAATGACTCAGTAACTTTAAACCACGCCTCACAGCCAGCATAGTTTATTAAACCTCAGCATCTCATACTTGACCATCAGTCCTTTAATTTCTGGTACTTTAAAACGGCAGCTCTGCAGGAAGGACAAACCACATTCTTCCAGGGTTTTGATGACGGTGCAGCGTCAACTGTTGCCACACCTTGTGTTGTTGGCTGTTGTTTTAATCACATGTGAACACCAAACAGCCCAGATTTTGCATTTAAGATCCACCTATCATGCCAGAGGTGTAGCTGTTTACCAATATCCTTAAATATCCTCGGAGTATTTGCTGTGAAACTCTGGAGCTCAGACGACTGTGTTTGGGATAACTCTAGAAATCTGAAAGGTTCCTAAAAAAAAAAAAAAAAA
>NW_024587772.1:0-1754 GCF_018398535.1 Haplochromis burtoni
TTTTTTTTTTTTTTTTTAGGAACCTTTCAGATTTCTAGAGTTATCCCAAACACAGTCGTCTGAGCTCCAGAGTTTCACAGCAAATACTCCGAGGATATTTAAGGATATTGGTAAACAGCTACACCTCTGGCATGATAGGTGGATCTTAAATGCAAAATCTGGGCTGTTTGGTGTTCACATGTGATTAAAACAACAGCCAACAACACAAGGTGTGGCAACAGTTGACGCTGCACCGTCATCAAAACCCTGGAAGAATGTGGTTTGTCCTTCCTGCAGAGCTGCCGTTTTAAAGTACCAGAAATTAAAGGACTGATGGTCAAGTATGAGATGCTGAGGTTTAATAAACTATGCTGGCTGTGAGGCGTGGTTTAAAGTTACTGAGTCATTACTCTGACTGTAGTTACCTGATATTGGAGCCTGAGTTAAGGATTTCTTTTGGCTGGTTCAGTGCTTCCTGTTGCTCTTTGGAGCTTCTTCTGCTCTGGTTGCCAGCAGGTCGTGTTCACTGACTCACCCCCCGTCTGGGGAAAACATCCCTCATGCCAAGCGTGACTGGATGAAGGCCAGAGGTCATTTCCTTTCTACAGCCAGCGGCTCTGCTTGGCTGCTGCCTTAGCTCGGAGGTGTTGACTTGTGTGAAATGTGAACAGCTTTAAGCAGCAGCCTAAACATTAATTCACACACTTGAGTTTCAGCTGTAAACTCTGAATAATGACTGCTGACATCGGGTACTAACACCACAGAGGAAGTCTTAGTCCTTTTATAGGAGCATGAGTAATTCGGAGAGGCTAGACAACAAGACCACAAACACCCATCTTGGGGTGCTTGTCATCAGAGAAGCTTAATTACTTCTGCAGTAATGGCCTGTATTTATATAGCGCTTTACTAGTTCCTAATCACCCCAAAGCGCTTTACATATCCAGTCATCCACCCATTCACTCACACATTCACACACTGGTGATGGTAAGCTACATTGTAGCCACAGCCACCCTGGGGCGCACTGACAGAGGCGAGGCTGCCGGACACTGGCGCCACCGGGCCCTCTGAATACCTGGAAAAAACTTATCCTCCCTTATGGTGTCACGCTACAGTATTAAAGATGGGTTAATATAACAAAAGAGAGAACTTTTTTAGTCCTTAATAAAGTTCTATGGCATCTCTCGCTGCTAAAGTATTGACTTCTGACTCATTGGTCTAATGTAGACATTCATTTAAATACATCTATGCAAACATTTGCATTGTTTTCATTTTGGATTATGCATTTCTTAAAACAAACAAATGGAGTCAGTGGACCAGCATTTGCAGGTGAATCCAGTTTAATCAACCCTGCACGATTTCAACAAGGTAGAATTACTGGCCGAGCTGGCTGATCCCTGAGAGTGTTCCAAGAACCGGCCCAGGTCCAAGAACTTTCAAAACACTGTAAAAACGCGCATGCGCAGTACCTTTGTTTTCATACGCACGTGGCGGAAAAAGCATTTCGGCGACAGAAAATGAGAAGGGCTGACCCAGAATTGGTTTGTAAAAATGCTGCAACTTCAGTGGTGTGGAACTGGTTTGGCTTTCGTCCATCAGATACACGACGAAGCACTATTTTTGGTAGAGCATGCTAGCGGGCCGTCGTTATTACCGTGTTGTTTGGAAAATACGGCACACTTAAAATCAGTCCTTTGATTTTTCTGAAAATCGACAGTGCCCTTTATAATCCCGTGTGCCTTATGTATGAATTCTGGTTGTGTTTACTGACCTCGAAA
>NW_024587773.1:0-1752 GCF_018398535.1 Haplochromis burtoni
AATTAATTATTGACACATTTAATTAATTATTTAATGGTGTATTTAATTAATTCATTATGGCAGTCCTGGCGTTCCATACATTGTAAGATTATAAACAGTGATGACAATATAACTGTTGTTGTTTAGCAGAACAGTGTCCACTATGTTGAAAATAAAAGTTGGGCTGATTTTGACACCATTACAAGAAGTGTTGCTAATTATTCTTTTTGAATCATACTTGCATACAGTGTTGTATTTCTATAAATGCTGTACTAGAAATATCAAGGATGATAAAACATAATCTGTTTTTTTTAAAGGGAAGTTACCACAAATTCTTTTTTTTTTAATTTAGTAGAACTTGAAATATTTGTCAGTGGGTAAACAATTAGTATTGCACAGTCATAAAAGTCAAGTTATCCTTAGTAGTGCATATTTGCAATGAATACGTTGTCCTAACATAGACATCTTAAGTAAGCTTTACTCAGTTTTTTTGAGGCACCGACTTTGCATAGTTTTTTTGAGTTTTGGGAACTAATTCGATTTTACAGTATATGTGGCCTGTCCTTTTTGTATATTATTTTTTTTGCCCTTTCATAGATAAACATGATTTTACACAATCATAGCCACAATAATTTGGAAAATTATTTAACAGCAATTTTTTATGTAGGTTTTTTAATGTAATGTTTTTTTCTTCTAATTTTGATGTTGAGAATACAACTCCCACTGCTGTGCTGCCAGGTAGTTTAATGAGTCACTGGATGAGTGATGTGGAAGTGAGCGGATAAGGAGGGGATATCTTTGTTCTACTCTGATTATTAGTACTATTATAGCAAATGGCTTTTAATTCACTTCTGAATATAATTCCACTGAGACGTGATTTCACAGATTTTATTTCAGGGATGTTACAAGTCAGAAAACTAAATATTGATTTTTAAAAACTGAGCTCAGATATATGGCACACTGTTTTATTTGAACTCTGCTGGACAGCTTTGTTTCACATCGTGTGGTGTGATGATGTCAGTTTCCTGGTCTGTGATTGGATCAGGCATTGCAGCGGTTGGTGTGACAGCAGGTCCAGCCAGGTCGAGAGCAGAACTCCAGCCTCGTGCACCCTTTATCTCCATTATCTGCAGACAGGAAACATACCAGTGCATTCACTACAACAGACTTATTAACTGACTTAGTATTGTCATATACTGGGTGTGGGTGTAATTAAACTTTAGGTAATATTCTTGGATTTGTTGTTCTTCATGGTTTTGGTTCTCTTTATTGTTTTCTGCTCTGTTTATATTCTTAGTTCCTAGGCTTTAGATTTCTGTTACTTTCCCTTTTGCTCCACATTTCATGACTTGTCACCCTTCATGTTCCCTCTGTCTCCCCAGTCAGTCATGTCTCCATGTCTCATTGTCAGGTCTGACACTGAGTTTTTGAGAACTTGTGATTCACAAATCACTTGTGATGTGATTTCCTGAGGTCAGATGGCCCAGGGTGTGAGTGGGCGTTAAGGCGTCTGGGAAGGATCTCAAAACTGGATTATAGATGGCAGACAGTTGGTGTCGTAAGCCACCGCCTTTGTTCAAAGATGGTCGCTCACAGTTGTTAGGATGCCTGGGTCGTTGACCCAGGGTTTTGAGTTTATATATTATTTATCATTTCTATGCTTTGGTTTCTTTGTTAGAGTTATGTCTTATGGTTTGTCTCTGTGTAATCCTTAGTTGCTGTCTCCCCTGTCCGCTATATCCCCGTGTCCAGTCAGTGTCTGTGTCTGCCCTG
>NW_024587774.1:0-1751 GCF_018398535.1 Haplochromis burtoni
GAAGTCCAGGAGGAACCAAAAGATCAAGTAGTCAGTCTGCAACTCCTCGAAACATGCCCTGAAATGGACATGCATGTCACTCAGCACAGTAGTTACTTAAGTAACCAAGCTCTCTGGCACTGTTGGCTTTTATTTAATGGCATTGGGAACTTGTTGTTGATATTAAGCTGTTGTTCTTCTGATGCTGTGGGCACCAAAGCCTTTAGAGCACTGACACAAACACATTGTTAGTAAGGAAGTGTGGATTTCATGTTACCTGGCTATAATCAGGGTCCAGTTGTACATGACAGGGATAGTGATCACACCCAGCCAGTAGTAGTACATGTTTCCTGCAGGATCAATCACTGTGATCTCCTTGGGACTGCAAACACATAACCCATTATAATTTGTATTTGCAGCACATGTGTACTTCAGCCTTACACAAGCATTCATAAAATCAGTTTTTCAAGACAGAGCCAGTGTATTAGCACATTATCATTCTAGCATTAGCACATTATCATTCTAGCATTAGCACATTATCATTCTAGCATTAGTTACTGTCATTGTGACCGAAAGGATTAGCTTGCTAATAAAGTCGTAAGACTTACCTTTGATAGCAAGAATGCTGATCTCGCCAAAGTAGCTTCCGTCGCTGAGAACAACAAACTGCGTGACACCGTCGTCAGCAACGACAGCTAGTTTTCCCTCCTTGATGATGTACATCTCTCTGCCAATATCACCCTTCTTACAGATGTAGTCTCCAGGACTGTAGACCTGAGGCTGTAGTTTTAGCACCAGTTCCACCAACAGACCAGCCTCGCAATCCGCAAAGATACGGACCTGCCACACCACACAGAGGAGAAGACCTCATGCTTAGACTTTTTACATTTCTGTTGTATTTATGAGGGGTGCTTAGGAGCGTGCAAAGACCTTCTTCAGTGTGTCCAGGTGGACGTTGATGGCGATCTCAGCTCTCAGTTTGTCAGGGAGGTATTTCAACACTTCCCTCTCATCTACTGCTTTCTTATTGGTCCACAGGAAGTCAAACCACTTGATCACTCGCTTCTCCAGGTCTTTTGTTACCGTGTCACTGCACAGCTGCAACTTTAGTTACTTTTTGCTTTTTGGTTGTTAATTTATTTCGATCATGTAAACAATATAAAAAGCTCATTTAGGGCCAGGGTCTTAGATCAATAATACAAAAATGTGATCAACAAATAAAACTTTATCGATCCCGTGCTCCGCGGTAGTATTAACATTTCCTACAGTACATTTACCTACGTCAGTTACCATCTGAGCTCATCAACATTTCTATGTACTTTTAATCAACAACAATAATAATAAGGAGGAGAATGCACTGGAAATGAAACAAGCATTCTGATTTTCTTATAAAATATCTTTATTTCAGCTTTTTGTTCCAGATTCAACATAATTATCATTCATATTTTTTGCATAGTTTAAAAAGCACAAGTCGCAGCATAAAAAAGGCGATGGATGTAGAGAGCATTACATGCTTTGAATCTGGGGTTTATTCAGGTGTGCAGCAGCTAACCACAGACTGTATATGTAAAGATGGATGCAGCTGCCCAGTATGAAAAATGATGCACCTGCATTCTTTCTAATAGCCAGCAGGGGGCAACTCCTATAGCCTGATTGTGTGGCGCCTACTTCCCACTATGACCTGAGTAAACATGCTCCCAGTGTGTTTATGGGGGGAGCTGATACTTTGAAGTCTTAATGAATAAAAAATATTTATTTAGTAAATGACAGTA
>NW_024587775.1:0-1750 GCF_018398535.1 Haplochromis burtoni
TCTGACGTCAGTTACAACATGAGTCGCTTACCTTGTCCGTCACTTCCGTCACTTACCCCTCACTTCCCTCACTTACCCTCTGTGTATGGTTTTGGGGACCAGGGCGGGACAATCTTCAAACTTATGTTGCGTTCCTGTACCCCTAGACTGGGGCGTAACACTGGTGTGCAGAAAAAATATAGAGAAAGACAAACAACTGTAATGTATTAGAAGTAATGGCAAAATCAATTCTACAATGTAAAAGTACTTTATCACTGAAAACCCACACGTGAATCAATATTAAGACCACACACACAAGTAAATAATGATCCACTGGCAGCCTGTGTGCTATGGGAGCCATGTTTGCTAAGTAGTGTGAATATAAATAGACACATACAGAAACACATACACTTTAGGAAAGTAAAACTGTAAAGTAAAAAGATTCTGGAGTTTTATATTTAGAGGCACATTTATAGATTTTTTGGTAATGGGTGTGCACTGATAAACGTAACTAATGCACTGTCAAAAACTGTCAATTATTTTCTTTGACACAATATGTTGGGTGTCTCAAATAACTTAATCAGGTGTAGATTTGATGATTTTTTTTCAGTAATGTAAAACACCTTTTTATATAATTCAGAGCATAAATTGGATCCATGAATACATTTGATCTCCAGAGTATCATACTGTAAAATGTGAATTGTTAATATCCACATTTCAACAAAGCAGCATAATTATTAGGTGTGAGGGTGCCGCTTGCTGTCTGATTGCTTAACATTTGTAACTTTTGCTTACGTCTGTTCTACAACAGGTCAACGTATGTGCCATCAAAAGATAAATGATGTACCCCTTGTGGACATCCAGCTGCCGAGTACGAGTAACCAAGCAGATAACATTATTCTGCACGCTTACCCTCTTTAAATCAGTCAATTAACTCAAAAGCACACATACCTGTCTGCTTAATTGCGTCCCTAGTGCTTAATTATCTGCATAAATTTTAGGGAGATGAAGCCTGAATCTGCCACATGAGTTTAAAAAAATAAAAAATAAAATCTACTGCTACAGCTTGTTAGTGCTTGGATATTGATGCATAATGAAAGGCTTGATGTAGAAGTATTTGCAAGTGTAAAAAAAATTGACACAGATCTGACGTGCATGTTTTAACAAAGGTTTTCAAAAGAAGAAAAGGTCTGTTGGCAGAAAGCTCTATATAAATATTGGTAAGGAGGCCATCATTTCTAATGTCTTATTTGCAGAAAATTACAAAGGGTTCAGTAATATTCTGAATAACTGCATCCTATACAGCTAAAAAAAAAAAAAAAAAGGAGATAAAATCAAGTCTATTCCACTCATTGTTTGTAGACCACTTTGATCCTTCAACACAGCCTGAACTTAGTCAAGCTTTCTTGTCAGTTCTTTCACTGATTTTCAGGAATAGACTTCTTAAAGGACATCCAAAGCTCTTTTTGCGGTGTTGGCTGGATGAACCTGCACTGCTTCAAATAATGTTGAGGCCAAAGCTCTGGGATGGCCAATCCATAAATGATTCCACTGTGTGTTTTTGTTCTGTCCAGGTATGCTTTTATTGTATTGGCAGTGTGTTTGGGATCATAGTCATGGTGACAAAACAAAGCCAAAGATGGAGACAATATTACATGAGAGAGAGAGGCTGAGAGAAAGAAGAAAAAAAAAAAAACGTGACGGCTCGCGTCGTTCACGTCTAAGAGCCATTTCGTTCGCGAACGACCCATCACTACTACATATGTCCTGT
>NW_024587776.1:0-1750 GCF_018398535.1 Haplochromis burtoni
ATGTGAGTGAGAAAAGAGTGTGTGTGTGCGCTGGCAAACAGATAAGCCTTCCCTGCAAGCCTCTTATTCATGCTGTACCTAACAATACAAGGCCACAATCACTCTGAAACCATCTTTTACTTGTTTACACTTCACCATGACCAAAGGGAGCTGTGTGTCTGCATGTTTAGAGTGCCTTTGTCTTTACATGCCATACATTACATATGCCAACAGTTGTGTTACTATCTGTGCTTACATGCATGCTCCTTTGGCTTTTTTGAGCCTCTGCCGACATATTTGCCTTTTTGTATTGACTTTGTGTTTGCGTACGGGGCTATGTGTCTGTTGCTGCGTGTGCACCCTGACAGATAAGCCTCCCCTGCAAGCCTCTTATTCGTTCAGCACTGAACAACAGCAAGGCTGGCATTAATAATAAACTCTATGCTCTGATATGACCAACGAATTTAGAGTTTCTCAAAGAGGCTCATACGGGCATGGCTGACACATTGTAAGCTCCAAAACATTGGCATGAGAGACATAAGCATGAGAGAGACTAAGTAAAGGGAAGAAAATGTCAGAGAATTAGTCTGAGTCTTTACACCCTCAAGAAAATAATATTATTGTGGAAATAATTTCCTATACAGCATAAAGTGAAAACAGGCCATTGATTTCCATTTCTGTCAGAGGCTGCACATGGAAACAATAAAAGAATCCATGACTACTGTGTCCATTTCTGGGGTAATTACCTTGTAAAAGCACTTTAAACAGCAACTTCATATTTCATTAAAAACTGACATAATAATGTTTCGTGACACAATGAATGACACCAAAATGTTCATTTGCCAAAAATGGGGTTGATAATTACAAGAGATAATCAGGAGCTGGTTCTTATTTAGAATAATTTCAAATTGTGTCATTCCTGAGAGTAATTCAGCTTTAATAATTGCTGACTAAATGCCTGAATGTGAAAGCACTACTAACTGTGGAAAGGGATTTTATAAAGTGTTTTTGCATGTTTTCCTAAATCGCAGTGTTTTGAACGCTCATGGCCACTGAAGTAACCAATTTGTATCAATCAAGCAGTAAAAACAGTATATTGTCCAGCCTATGTTTAAGTAAAGCTGGAGAATATCTAGGCTTGGGACTAAATTTTCAGGATGTTTCCTACATATTGCACAGTAACGCCATACAAGCAGGGCTACAAAACTGTCTCACACCCGGCTTTTGGGAAGTCTGACCACAATGCCTCATTCCTCAGTATAAACAAAACATACAGAGGGAAGAAGTAACCATGAGGGAGGTGAAACACTGGTCTGCCAATCTGAAGCTAAGCTACAAGATGCACTCAACGATGTAGACTGGGACATGTTCAGAGCATGCACAGTCGACATCAACGAGTTTAGGGGAGTAGCAGTAAGCTTTGTCAACATGCTAGCGGGGAGATCATCCCACTGCGAGAGTCACCACATTCCCAAACCAGAAAACATGGGTGGACAGATCGATCCGCGTTGCAGTGAACGCCAGGACCGCCACCTACAAAGCGGGTCTCGCCACTGGCGATATGAGCGCCTACAAAGCGGCCTCATTAAGTGCGCGGTGCGTGGTGAGAGATGCCAAATGCTGGTGGTGAAAGCGCGTGGAGTCTCACTTCCACCAGGGTGATACACGAAGCATGTGGCAGGGACTACGCACCATTACGCATTACAAAACCAGGGACACTGCGCCAATCAACGCAGACTGTGCATTCACCAATGACCTGAACCAATTCTAC
>NW_024587777.1:0-1750 GCF_018398535.1 Haplochromis burtoni
AGAGCACGAGCAGAACAAGAGCATGAAGCTGAGATCAAACTTCATTTGCTTCCATCTATAAGGTGCAGGTCGCTGAGGTCTTCTGACAGAAACCTGCTGGTGGTTCCTCGTTCTAGGCTGAAAACCAAAAGAGACTAAGTGTGTCTTCAAGGCTGTTGGCTGATAATCTATGGAATGCACTAATATTACATTTGATCTCTGCGGTCTGAATATTTGAAAGAGCAGCTCTACTTATTTGTACACGCTTAATTTTAGGTAGTGGATATTATTATTGTCTTTTAATGTTTGTATTTATTTTTATTGATTATTATTGTGAAGCACTTTCTCTATAGAAACATTTTACCTTTATTTCCCTTCTGTCACTTTATGAAAGCCAAAAGCAAAAAGAGACGATAAGTAACTTTGCATAAATGTGTGGAGCTTTGCAGCTGATAAAGCTTCATAATGACACTATGTGACTATGCAGTGTCCAATATTCAAACTGAAATGCAGTCATTAGAGAGTGAATGGCAGCAACACTATGTGTTCTTCTTCTCTTCTCTTTTCTCTGTGTATCAGCGAGTGTTCAGCTACAGTATCTATATTTAATGGCTCTGGTGTTCACTGCGTGGTTCTGCCTTACTTCTGAGAGCAGATATTTTACAGGTACAAAGAAAAACTGGCAGTGACCTGGTGGGGCGGGGGATTCCTCTTTCAGGTGTGACGGCGAACACAGAGGTCGCTCTGCAAAAGAGAGTCATTGGAGGTGATGAATGTGAGCGACAGTATCATGTACAGCTCAGAGCAGTTTATCCACATGGACCTTCCAGCTTGTGTGGAGGCTCTTTGATCAGCGACCGCTGGATTCTGACTGCAGCTCACCGTCTGAAGCCAGGAGGGTGAGGAGACCAGAGCAGCAACTAAAACTTGTGAACCCAAGGAATGTCTAGTAGCCGTGTTTTTGCTATTCAGTAAAAAGTAAAATACATTCAGACAAGATAGGAAATTTAATATGGTGACCATCAGTAATCATGTTTTATGTTTGCTGTGCACATGCAGGACCATGTTTGCAAATCTAAGTGTGCATCAAGGGGGTCCGAACAAGAAGTGCAGATAACGGCAGAAGCTGAGATCTATACAGACAAAGACACCAGCACAGGCAGAGTTCATGACATCATGCTGCTGCAGCTACTAGCAGCTCTGATATCCAACCTATAAAACGACCTGACTGTGATGAACCTCCTAAAAGGCGAGTTGTGGATGTTTCTGCTTCAGGTTCATGTGTTCTGACAGATACTGACACGTCGTGCTAACTTCAGTTTTAGATTCAAATGATACATTTATGTTCCTGTGGCTCAAAGTTTCTTGCTTTGAAGTTTTTTTTCTTAAAGTTTCTTCTTGACCTGAGCTCTGTGCTGTGAAGTGAGTTCAGCATATGTAGAATATATTTCCTTTATCTTATCCCAACAGTGGGAATCAAGTACTCACAGGAAGCTGCTTATCAATTCAAAGCCCTGGTTATCAAGTTAACCAGGGCTTTCAATCCTAACGGATGTGGATAAACTATACTGGCAATGCAGGTTTTAAAAAGGAAGATAAAACTGTAATATTAGAAAAATATGAAGGGTTTAAATGCATAATACAGACTGAAGGTAACAGCTGCTGCAGAAAAAACAGTGTTGTGTGTGTGTGTGTGTGTGTGTGTGTGTGTGTGTGTGTGTGTGTGTGTTGGTAAAGGTGTGTGTGTGTGTGTAAAATTGCTGTAGGGTAG
>NW_024587778.1:0-1750 GCF_018398535.1 Haplochromis burtoni
TATTTTATTGGGACTTTTGGTGGTAGCTCAACAGCATAATAACCACATACAGTGTTGTAATGCAGGTCAGTTAGATGTTGTGAAAGAGAAGGCAGCAATGCACGAAACCGTGACAAAAAAGGATGCTTTCGTGACATGTTTTTGATGCAAT
This sequence comes from Haplochromis burtoni, assembly GCF_018398535.1. Lineage (NCBI taxonomy): Eukaryota > Metazoa > Chordata > Actinopteri > Cichliformes > Cichlidae > Haplochromis > Haplochromis burtoni. The sequence continues at coordinate 152 of NW_024587778.1, forward strand.
GTTCTGTTTGTCCAACAAAGCAACCAGTACAGTCTCACATGTTAAACAAGCCATGTTTGCACAATAAGAGATTGGCAAACATTAAGAAACTTTCATTTTTTTAACAAACTGAATTTGAGCTCACAGTCAGACTGTGTGTTGTGCGCTATAGAAACATTCTGATTAGAATTAAAAATGACATCAAAAATACTGATTAAATTGTCCATTTCTGTACAACTGGATAGAATATGAATACACACACACAGACATACAAAATATATGATACTCTGCAATGATTTGCTTCAGCAATACAAAAATATTATATTTACAGTATTTACTTTCTGGACTACTCCAGTTAGCTTACATTGTTAGTATATGCGAGTTTGGGTCAACTCAATTCACATTATTTTAAATGCTACAGTTACTGCTCAAAGGTGGCCAGAGTCTTTAGTTCAGGCGCATCAATCTCCTGCTCCACTGCACTCCTGCTCTCGCCTCTGTTCTTGCTTTTGAAAGGCTTCCCCATTTTGACAGAGAGTGTGTGCAGGACAGAGCTCTCATCTGGTGAAGAGCTGCTGCGGCCGCTACGGGAAAAAGATGTGGTCCTGCTCTCTGAATTGGTGCCCTCAAAGAGCTTGCCCATGAAGCTGAACCCAGCCTGGCGGATGTGTGAGCTGCCTGCAAACACATAGAGGATGGGGTTGACAGCACTGCTGAAGTAGGCAAAGGCTGTAACGTTTGGACGGGCTGTTTTAGCAGCACGGCTCACTGTCTCACTTCCCATCAATAAACCAATCACCTGAATGAGGAAGAAGAAAAGAGGCGTAAATATTATTGGGGGGAAACAAAACAAAATAACACACAAAAAGAAAGTAAATTGTTTATGAATTTATTCCGTTATCAGTCAGAGCTATTATTGTCACTCCTGTGGTAGCATGACAAAAGTTTTGCTAGAGTAACTGGAGAAGTGCAACATATGCCTGAAGTGTTTACGTTTGGGTCTTACAGTAAGAGAGAGTTTTGATGCTGTCAACCCAGCGTTAAATAGATAGCACACCTCTATGATGTTGACAATGTGGTAGGGGAGCCAAAAGACTGCAAAAGCCGAGATGATGAGCAGAATCAGGCGACTGCTTTGTCCTTTACGTTGGAACATGGCACTTCGCAGGCGGCAGATGACAGAGGAGTAGCAGGTGTTGATGAGAGTGAAGGGCACCAGGCATCCCATAATGGTCTCAAAAATGTACTGGAAAACAGGATGAGCCACACTCCCCCAGTGGTAAGGCACACAACCGCTCACGTTGTTTTTGGGACTCTTGAGAACACTGTCAGAGAATTAAAGGGAAAAGATTATGAATTCACCAAAAGATACTACGTGAGAAAATGAGAGACATGACTCTGTGTGCATGTAGGAACTAAACTATGAGTCGACAACAAAGCAAAATAAAAAAGAACTGTGACAGTTTGAGTACAGGCATAAATTTGTAGGACCTTTTTAAAGTAGTTTGGGTTAGATGTTAGACTACAGTCAAATCTGTTTTACAGTTTACTCAATACGCCCTTACAGTAATAATAAAATAATAATTTTAAAAGAAAACACTAAAAAAAGTGAAAAAATAT
>NW_024587779.1:0-1749 GCF_018398535.1 Haplochromis burtoni
TTAGTGATTTTTCATGAACTGGGATTTTATTTTGTTCTGCAGACTTTCTTTTTATAGCATGGTTTGAAAACACAATGTGAATAAACAGATGACATCTGCATGCACAACAACAGACAACAATGTTTGCAGGAAAATTAAAACAAATGAAACCTGTAGCTTCATCAAACACATATGCAAACAGGAAGTGTTGCTGAAGTTCTACTCTGAGCAGTGGTCAGGGTCCAGGGTTTGAGTGACAGGGCACTGTCCACTCAGACTGGCCTCACAGCTCACTGAGCCCGCCTTCCTCCACTGGTCTGCAGAGAGGCTCAGGGTGCTGCTCCAGCTGTAGCGACCGTCTGTCCCCAAGACCTCCAGGCTGCTTGACACACCTGAGGATGTGCTGGTGCCCCCCACCTTCCAGCCCAGCTTCCAGTTTGAGGGGAAACCGCCGGCAGCCAAACACACCAGAGTGGCACTACTCAGTTTGTCTTCCTCTTTGGATGGAGGGAGGACAGTGAGGGTGGGCCTCACCACACCCACTGGAGGAGAGAGTGGGGAGAAGAGCAACCAAAGACATAAGAATGAAAGCAGGAAAGAAATACCTACATGGTCTTTAATCATTGTTGATTGATGAATATTATTATTTCTTTAATGTTTTACAGTCAATAACTCATCTATGTGATAATTTTCAATGTTACACTCACAGAGTTGAAACACTCATGTACAGTTGAAACTTTGTCATCTGCTTGTTTCACTTCCTTTTAAACTACAAGTACAATCAATCATCCATGAACTCAAAGCTGGTCTGTGTTTACTGACCCTTTTTTACTTTTGGGGAAATCCAATTAAATTAATTAATTAAATTAATATTTCAAAAAAGTTATTTTCAAAATACAAACAATAAAGAAATAGATCAACAAACACCACCAAAAGTCCTCCACAGTGATACAAACTCATTAAGTGGCCGTACAAAAACCTCCTGCACTCTGATCAAGCATCTAACAACTGAAAATGAACCTTTTTTTCATGTAAAACATCACAGCACACCTCATTAAATACAGAAGATGATTACACTAAAGCGACTTAAAAGTATTTAATGAATTTAAGTCATGATTATCATAATTGTACTTTTAGTAATAAGACCTGAAAGATAAAACATAATTTTAACATTACACAAATTTTCTTTTTTTTAAAAAAAACCCACACAAAAACTGTTTAAAACAGCAAAGAGAAACGTTTCAAGAAATATGAATTCCGAAACTATGACAAAATAACAAAACAGTTTTACAGGTATATTGTATTTGCTGATACTAAAACCAAAAGTAAACATACAAACCAAAGTGCCATTTTAATCCAGGTGTTAAAAACATATAAATATGTTTCCAATGTATTCTACAGTTTTCCTAATCATGTGGTTTAGTTTTACATTTCTACAACTGGAAAATACACAACTGCATATCATAAATTAATTAATTAATTAATAACTACTCATAGTAAATTATGCCAAATATATTAATCTAAAGTAAAGCTTGTAAGTACGGAAGGTGCAGAGGGAAAAAAAAGCATTTGTGAGAACCAGAATGGACAAAACCCTCACCTGCTTTTCTATTGTTGTACTTAAGATCATTTTAGTGTATTTTTAGTGTACTTCTCATGTTTGTGTCACAAAGTTTCCTTCAGTGTGTTGAGAGCAGAGAAATGATTTCCATAGAGAGGAGGCTTTGCATCATCAGCTGATCCTCCAGAGAACTGAGAAGGTTTATAGTC